>NW_027507789.1:32546444-32701444 GCF_037356315.1 Lithobates pipiens
ACCCCGACCCTTTTATCCTGAAAGTGGTCCAAAATGACAAAAATTCACACCCCGGCCCTTTTATCCTGAAAGTGGTCCAAAATGACAAAAAATCGCACCCCCGGCCCTTTTATCCTCAAAATGGTCCAAAATGACAAAAAATCGCACCCCGGCCCTTTTATCCTGAAAGTGGCCCAAAATGACAAAAAATCGCACCCCCGCCCCTGTTATCCTGAAAGTGGTTCAAAATGACAAAAAATCGCACCCCCGGCCCTTTTATCCTGAAAGTGGCCCAAAATGACAAAAAAATCGCACCCCCGGCCCTTTTATCCCAAAATTAGTCCAAAATGACAAAAAATCGTACCCCTCGGCCCTTTTATCCTGAAAGCGGTCCAAAATGACAAAAAATGGCACCCCCGGCCCCTTTATCCCAAAATTTGTCCAAAATGACAAAAAATCGCACCCCCGGCCCTTTTATCCCAAAATTAGTCCAAAATGACAAAAAATCGCACCCCCGGCCCTTTTATCCTGAAAGTGGTCCAAAATGACAAAAAATCACACCCCCGGCCCTTTTATTCTGAAAGTGGTCCAAAATGACAAAAAATCACACCCCCGGCCCTTTTATCCTGAAAGTGGTCCAAAATGACAAAAAATCGCACCCCGGCTCTTTTATCCTGAAAGTGGTCCAAAATGACAAAAAATCGCACCCCGGCTCTTTTATCCTGAAAGTGGCCCAAAATTATCCAAATCGCACCCCCGGCCCCTTTATCCCAAAATTTGTCCAAAATGACAAAAAATCGCACCCCCGGCCCTTTTATCCTAAAAGTGGTCCAAAATGACAAAAAATCGCACCCCCGGCCCTTTTATTCTGAAAGTGGTCCAAAATGACAAAAAAGCGCACCCCCGGCCCTTTTATCCTGAAAGTGGTCCAAAATGACAAAAATCGCACCCCCGGCCCTTTTATCCCAAAATTAGTCCAAAATGACAAAAAATCGCATCCCTCGGCCCTTTTATCCTGAAAGTGGTCCAAAATGACAAAAAATGGCACCCCCGGCCCCTTTATCCCAAAATTTGTCCAAAATGACAAAAAATCGCACCCCCGGCCCTTTTATCCCAAAATTAGTCCAAAATGACAAAAAATCGCACCCCCGGCCCTTTTATCCTGAAAGTGGTCCAAAATGACAAAAAATCGCACCCCGACCCTTTTATCCTGAAAGTGGTCCAAAATGACAAAAATTCACACCCCGGCCCTTTTATCCTGAAAGTGGTCCAAAATGACAAAAAATCGCACCCCCGGCCCTTTTATCCTCAAAATGGTTCAAAATGACAAAAAATCGCACCCCCGGCCCTTTTATCCTGAAAGTGGTCCAAAATGATAAAAATTGCACCCCCGGCCCTTTTATCCCAAAATTAGTCCAAAATGACAAAAAATCTCAACCCCGGCCCTTTTATCCTGAAAGTGGCACAAAATGACAAAAAAATCGCACCCCCGGCCCTTTTATCCTGAAAGTGGTCCAAAATGACAAAAAATCGCACCCCGGCCCTTTTATCCTGAAAGTGGTCCAAAATGACAAAAAATTGCACCCCCGGCCCTTTTATCCTAAAAGTGGTCCAAAATGACAAAAAATCGCACCCCCGGCCCTTTTATCCTGAAAGTGGTCCAAAATGACAAAAATCGCACCCCCGGCCCTTTTATCCTGAAAGTGGTCCAAAATGACAAAAAAATCGCACCCCCGGCCCTTTTATCCTGAAAGTGGCCCAAAATGACAAAAAAATCGCACCCCCGGCCCTTTTATCCAAAATTAGTCCAAAATGACAAAAATCGTACCCCTCGGCCTTTTATCCTGAAAGCGGTCCAAAATGACAAAAAATGGCACCCCCGGCCCCTTTATCCCAAAATTTGTCCAAAATGACAAAAAATCGCACCCCCGGCCCTTTTATCCTAAAAGTGGCCCAAAATTATCAAAATCGCACCCCCGGCCCCTTTATCCCAAAATTTGTCCAAAATGACAAAAAATCGCACCCCCAGCCCTTTTATCCTAAAAGGTGGTCCAAAATGACAAAAAATCGCACCCCCGGCCCTTTTATCCTGAAAGTGGTCCAAAATGACAAAAAATCGCACCCCCGGCCCTTTTATTCTGAAAGTGGTCCAAAATGACAAAAAAGCGGCACCCCCCGGCCCTTTTAATCCTGAAAGTGGTCCAAAATGACAAAAAATCGCACCCCCGGCCCTTTTATCTCAAAATTAGTCCAAAATGACAAAAAATCGCACCCCTCGGCCCTTTTATCCTGAAAGTGGTCCAAAATGACAAAAAATGGCACCCCCGGCCCCTTTATCCCAAAATTTGTCCAAAATGACAAAAAATCGCACCCCCGGCCCTTTTATCCCAAAATTAGTCCAAAATGACAAAAAAATCGCACCCCCGGCCCTTTTATCCTGAAAGTGGTCCAAAATGACAAAAAATCGCACCCCGACCCTTTTATCCTGAAAGTGGTCCAAAATGACAAAAATTCACACCCCGGCCCTTTTATCCTCAAAATGGTCCAAAATGACAAAAAATCGCACCCCCGGCTCTTTTATCCTGAAAGTGGTCCAAAATGATCAAAATTGCACCCCCGGCCCTTTTATCCCAAAATTAGTCCAAAATGACAAAAAATCTCAACCCCGGCCCTTTTATCCTGAAAGTGGCACAAAATGACAAAAAAATCGCACCCCCGGCCCTTTTATCCTGAAAGTGGTTCCAAAATGACAAAAAATCTCACCCCCGGCCCTTTTATCCTGAAAGTGGTCCAAAAGGACAAAAAATTGCACCCCGGCCCTTTTATCCTGAAAGTGGTCCAAAATGACAAAAAAATCGCACCCCCGGCCCTTTTATCCTGAAAGTGGTCCAAAATGACAAAAAATCGCACCCCCGGCCCTTTTATCCTGAAAGTGGTCCAAAATGACAAAAATCGCACCCCGGCCTTTTTATCCCAAAATTAGTCCAAAATGATCAAAATCGCACCCCCGGCCCTTTTTTCCTGAAAGTGGTCCAAAATGACAAAAAAATCGCACCCCCGGCCCTTTTATCCCAAAAGTGGCCCAAAATGATCCAAATCGCACCCCCGGCCCTTTTAACCCAAAATTTGTCAAAAAATGACAAAAAAATCTCACCCCGGCCCTTTTATCCTGAAAAGTGGCCCAAAATGATCAAAATCGCACCCCCCGGCCCTTTTATTCTGAAAGTGGTCCAAAATGACAAAAAATCGCACCCCCGGTCCTTTTATCCCAAAATTTGTCCAAAATGAGAAAAATTCTCACTCCCGGCCCTTTTATCCTGAAAGTGGTCCGAAATGACAAAAAAAATCACACCCCGGCCCTTTTATCCTGAAGTGGTCCAAAATGACAAAAAATCGCTACCCTGGGCCTTTTATCCTGAAAGTGGTCCAAAATGACAAAAAATCGCACCCCCGGCCCTTTTATCCCAAAATTAGTCCAAAATGATCAAAATTGCACCCCCGACCCTTTTTTCCTGAAAGTGGTCCAAAATGAGAAAAAATCGCACCCCCGGAACTTTTATCCCAAAATTAGTCCAAAATGACAAAAAATCGCACCCCGGCCCTTTTGTCCTGAAAGTGGTCCAAAATGACAAAAAATCGCACTCCCGGCCCTTTTATCCCAAAATTAGTCCAAAATGATCAAAATTGCACCCCGACCCTTTTTTCCTGAAAGTGGTCCAAAATGAGAAAAAAAATCGCACCCCGGCCCTTTTATCCTGAAAGTGTTCCAAAATGACAAAAAAATCGCACCCCCGGCCCTTTTATCCCGAAAGTGGCCCAAAATGACAAAAAATCGCACCCCCGGCCCTTTTATTCCAAAATTTGTACAAAATGACAAAAATTCTCACTCCCGGCCCTTTTATCTGAAAATTAGTCCAAAATGAAAAAAAATCTCAACCCCGGCCCTTTTAATCCTGAAAGTGGCCCAAAATGACAAAAATCGCACCCCCGGCCCTTTTATCCCAAAATTAGTCCAAAATGACAAAAAAATCGCACCCCTCGGCCCTTTTATCCCAAAAGTGGCCAAAATGATCAAAATCGCAACCCCGGCCCTTTTACCCAAAATTTGTCAAAAATGACAAAAAATCGCACCCCCGGCCCTTTTATCCTGAAAGTGGTCCAAAATGACAAAAAATCGCACCCCCGGCCCTTTTATCCCCAAATTAGTCCAAAATGATCAAAATTGCACCCCCGACCCTTTTTTACTGAAAGTGGTCCAAAATTAGAAAAAATCGCACCCCCGGAACTTTTATACCAAAATTTGTCCAAAATGATCAAAATTGCACCCCCGGTCCTTTTATCCGAAAATTTTGTCCAAAATGAGAAAAATTCTCACTCCCGGCCCTTTTATCTCAAAATTAGTCCAAAATGACAAAAAAATCGCACCCCCCGCCCTTTTATCCTGAAAGTGGTCCAAAATGACAAAAAATCTGAACCCCGGCCCTTTTATCCTGAAAGTAGTCCAAAATGACAAAGAATCACACCCCGGCCCTTTTATCCTGAAAGTAGTCCAAAATGACAAAAAATCGCACCCCCGGCCCTTTTATCCTGAAAGTGGTTCAAAATGACAAAAAATCTGAACCCCCGGCCCTTTTATCCTGAAAGTGGCCCAAAATGACAAAAAATCGCACCCCGGCCCTTTTTATCCCAAAATTAGTCCAAAATAACAAAAATCGCACCCCCCGCCCTTTTAACCCAAAATTTGTCAAAAATGACAAAAAATCTCACCCCCGGCCCTTTTATCCTGAAAGTGGCCCAAAATGATCAAAATCGCACCCCCGGCCCTTTTATCCCAAAATTAGTCCAAAATTACAAAAAAAATCTGAACCCCGGCCCTTTTATCCCTGAAAGTAGTCCAAAATGACAAAAAATCGCACCCCCGGCCCTTTTATCCCAAAATTAGTCCAAAATGATCAAAATTGCACCCCCGACCCTTTTTTCCTGCAAGTGGTCCAAAATGAGAAAAAATCGCACCCCGGCCCTTTTATCCTGAAAGTGGTCCAAAATGACAAAAAATCGCACCCGGCCCTTTTATCCTGAAAGGGGTCCAAAATGACAAAAATCGCACCCCCGGCCCTTTTATCCTGAAAGTGGTCCAAAATGACAAAAAATCGCACCCCCGGCCCTTTTATCCCAAAATTAGTCCAAAATGATCAAAATTGCACCCCCGACCCTTTTTTCCTGAAAGTGGTCCAAAATGATCAAAATTGCACCCCCGGCCCTTTTATCCCAAAATTAGTCCAAAATGACTAAAAATCGCACCCCCGGCCCTTTTATCCTGAAAGTGGTCCAAAATGACAAAAAATCGCACCCCGGCCCTTTTATCCCCAAATTAGTCCAAAATGATCAAAATTGCACCCCCGACCCTTTTTTCCTGAAAGTGGTCCAAAATGAGAAAAAATCGCACCCCGGCCCATTCATCCTGAAAGTGGTCCACAATGACAAAAAATCGCACCCCCGGCCCTTTTATCCTGAAAGGGGTCCAAAATGACAAAAAATCGCACCCCCGGCCCTTTTATCCCAAAATTAGTCCAAAATACAAAAAATCGCACCCCCGGCCCTTTTATCCTGAAAGTGGTCCAAAATGACAAAAAATCGCACCCCCGGCCCTTTTAGCCTGAAAGTGGTCCAAAATGACACTGACGTCAGTGAGACTAGTGAAACATTTATACATAGATAAAAAAACATTCAAGCCGATCGGTAAAATGACATAACCTGAAAAGCGAAAATTAAACCAATAAATTACCAATAAATGAATAATATAGTCCTAAAAAAACAGTTTGGAATCAAAGTTCCACTAAGTATAATTGGATCCTTAATGATCTGTTAAATGGTGACACCACACAAAAACACCCAAGAATCGGTGACAAGTTCCGATAGAAAGAGTCCTCCACCACTACAGAATTTGTCAGTGTACAGAGTAGTGGTCAGTGTGCAGTGTAGTGGTCAGTGTGCAGTTGTCAGTGTGTAGTGTGGTGGTCAGTGTGTAGTGGTCAGTGTGTATGTGGTCAGGTCAGTGTAGCGGTCAGTGTGCAGTGTGGCGGTCAGTGTGCAGTGTAGCGGTCAGTGTGCAGTGTAGCGGTCATTGTGCAGTGTGGCGGTCAGTGTGCAGTGTGGTGGTCAGTGTGCCGTGTAGCGGTCAGTGTGCAGTGTAGCGGTCAGTGTGCAGTGTGGCGGTCAGTGTGCAGTGTGGCGGTCAGTGTGCAGTGTGGCGGTCAGTGTACAGTGTGGCGGTCAGTGTGCAGTGTAGCGGTCAGTGTGCAGTGTGGCGGTCAGTGTGCAGTGTGGCGGTCAGTGTGCAGTGTAGCGGTCAGTGTGCAGTGTAGCGGTCAGTGTGCAGTGTGGCGGTCAGTGTGCAGTGTAGCGGTCAGTGTGCAGTGTGGCGGTCAGTGTGCAGTGTGGCGGTCAGTGTGCAGTGTAGCGGTTAGTGTGCAGTGTGGCGGTCAGTGTGCAGTGTGGCGGTCAGTGTGCAGTGTTCAGTGTGTAGTGTGGTGCTCAGTGTGTAGTGGTCAGGTCAGTGTGTGGTGGTCAGTGTGTAGTGTGGTGGTCAGTGTGTGGTGGTCAGGTCAGTGTGTGGTGGTCAGGTCAGTGTGTGTTGGTCAGTGTGTAGTGTGATGGTCAGTGTGTGGTGGTCAGTGTGTAGTGTGGTGGTCAGTGTGTGGTGGTCAGTGTGTAGTGTGGTGGTCAGTGTGTGGTGGTCAGTGTGTGGTCGTCAGTGTGTGGTGGTCAATGTGTAGTGTGGTGGTCAGTGTGTGGTGGTCAGGTCAGTGTGTAGTATGGTGGTCAGTGTGTAGTGTGGTCAGGTCAGTGTGTAATGTGGTGGTCAGTGTGTAGTGTGGTGGTCAGTGTGTGGTGGTCAGGTCAGTGTGTAGTGTGGTGGTCAGTGTGTCGTGTGGTCAGGTCAGTGTGTAGTGTGGTGGTCAGTGTGTCGTGTGGTCAGGTCAGTGTGTAGTGTGGTGGTCAGTGTGTCGTGTGGTCAGGTCAGTGTGTAGTGTGGTGGTCAGTGTGTGCTGGTCAGGTCAGTGTGTAGTGTGGTCAGGTCAGTGTGTAGTGTGGTGGTCAGTGTGTAGTGTGGTGGTCAGTGTGTGGTGGTCAGGGTGTAGTGTGGTGGTCAGGTCAGTGTGTAGTGTGGTGGTCAGTGTGTAGTGTGGTCAGGTCAGTGTGTAGTGTGGTGGTCAGTGTGTGCTGGTCAGGTCAGTGTGTAGTGTGGTCAGGTCAGTGTGTAGTGTGGTCAGGTCAGTGTGTAGTGTAGTGTAATGCAAAAATGACACTTATCCTGCAAGGCTAGTTAAAAACATCTGAACATATTCATAAATACGGGGGTGACAATGTATAATGGTGGGATACAGATTCTCGCCAAGGCCGCCGGAGACCCTAGGTACGCCTCTGCTAATAAGCACCTTTAGGAGATCCCTGAAAACTCACTTATTCAGGGAAGTCTATCCCACACCCACCTAACAACCATCCCGAGCCACCCCCATCAAATCATTCTCTGCATCTATTACCTTTTATACCACCCCCTCCCTTTAGACTGTAAGCTCTGCGAGCCGGGCCCTCCTGTACCTTTTGTATTGTACTGTAATTGTGTTGCCCCCCCCCCTATACATTGTAAAGCGCTGTGTAAACTGTTGGTGCTATATAAATCGTGTATAATACTCATAATAATGATAATAATAATAATTTATAGAGGTGTACACATCCAACCAAACAGAGGGACAGCCTAGAGAGAAAAGATGGACAAAATGACCGTCCCTCCAAGTGAGGGGCAGTTAGGAATTATTGAACAACACACCTCAATTCAGAAATTAATAGGCCCTGCCGCATTTTTAAAAAAACACAGTGCGCTGCAACGCACAAGCAACCGCAACTGTGCACTGTGGTATGGTATAGCGCAGTTGACCTACAGTGCACTGCACCCCAAGAAACAATAATTGGCAACACACGGTAACACACATAGAGTGTGTTTACATGGTTTACCATAACACACATTATTTATTGCATGTTGTGGACACACTCGCCCTAACTAACCATTGCTTAGATTTGAATTCTTTACTATGGCAATTCCACATAAGGCCAGCAGAGGTCAGCATTATCCAACCAATATTAGTTTACTACTAGCTAGAGGCACAGAATTGAGTTATTAACCACTTGCTTACTGGGCACTTAAACACCCTTCCTGCCCAGACCAATTTTCAGCTTTCGGTGCTCTCACACTTTGAATGACAATTACTCAGTCATGCAACACTGTACCCAAATGAATTTTGTGTCCTTTTTTTCCCACAAATAGAGCTTTCTTTTGGTGGTATTTGATCACCTCTGGGGTTTTTATTTTTTGCGCTATAAATGAAAAAAGACCGAAAATTTTGAAAAAAAACGCATATTTCTTTGTTTCTGTGACAGAATTATGCAAATTATAAATTTTTCTTCATAAATTTTGGCCACAATTTATACTGCTACATATCTTTGGTAAAAATAACCCAAATTAGTGTATATTATTTGGTCTTTGTGAAAGTTAGAGAGTCTACAAGCTGTGGTGCGAATCGCACAAAATTGATCACATCTGATGTACTGGTGACCTATCTCGCTTCTTGTGACCCGAACAAGTCAGGAAAGTACAAATACCCCCCAAATGACCCCTTTTTGGAAAGTAGACATTCCAAGGTATTTAGTAAGAGGCATGGTGAGCTTTTTGATGTTGTCATTTTTTTCCCACAATTCTTTGCAAAATGAAGATTTTTTCATTTTCTTTATTTTTCTCCACAAAATTGTCATTGTAATAGGTTATTTCTCTCACGTGGCATGTGTATACCACAAATGACACCCCCAAAAAAATTCTGCTACTCCTCCTGAGTATTACAATACCACATGTGTGGGACTTTTTCACAGCCTGGCCACATAGAGAGGCCCAACATGCAGGGAGCGCCATCACGTGTTCTAGAAGCATAAATTACACATCTAACTTGTTGACTACTTATTACACTTTTGAAATACCAGGACAATGACACGTGACACTGATGACAGATGGCACTGATACGTGGCAATGATGACACTTATACGTGGCACTGATGACAGATGACACTAATATGTGGCACTGATGACACGTGGCACTAATACGTGGCACTGATGACACGTGGCACTAATACGCGGCACTGATGACACGTGGCACTAATATGTGGCACTGATGACACGTGGCACTAATACGTGGCACTGATGACACGTGGCACTAATACGTGCCACCGGTGACAGATGGCACTAATACGTGGCACCAATGACGCGTGACACTGATGACAGATGGCACTGATAAGTGGCATTGATGACACGTGACACTGACAACAGATGGCACGTGACACTGACAGGTGGCACTGATGACAAATGCCACTGATACGTGGCACTGATGACAGATGGCACTAATACGTGGCACTGATGACAGATGGCACTATGTGGCACTAATAACACGTGGCACTGATGACAGATGCCACTTATACGTGGCACTGATGACAGATGGCACTGGGGACAAATGGCACTGACAACAGGTGGCACTGGGGACAGATAGCACTGCGGGCAGGTGGCACTGGGGTGGGGTGGATTGCACTGGGGTGGATGGCACTGGGGCGGATGGCACTGGGGCGGATGGCACTGGGGCAGGATGGCACTGGGGCGGATGGCACTGGGGCGGATGGCACTGGGGCAGGATGGCACTGGGGGGGGCATGGCACTGGGGGGGGTGGCACTGGGGGAGGATGGCTCTGGGGGAGGATGGCACTTTTTTTTTAACTTTTTTTTTACTTTTTTTTTTTTTTTTTCTTTTTTACACTGACGGCTGCTGCAGCCGTTCTTCTCTCCCCTCTCACACGCTGTCTGTGTGAGGAGGGAGAGCGGCGCTGAGAGATGATCTCATATGTTTACATATGAGATCATCTCCCATTGGACACGCCGATCACGCTGTAAACGGCCGCTGTGATTGGCCGTTTACAGCGATCTGTGTTTGCCTGTCCCCGGGGGACACGGCAAACACAGAACTTCCGCGATGCGCGCCCGCGGCGGCGCGCATTGCGGAAGTAAACACCAGGCCGTCCAGGGACGGCCAGGCGAGGGAAGCCGCCCGCCCTAAGGCCGTCATTCGGCTATAGGGCGGGCAGGAAGCGGTTAAAGAGGAAGTAAACCCTGATGGATTTACTTCCTCTTTGATTCCCTGCAAAGGTAAAGCATAATGGACTACTATGCATCGGTGGGTTTCTTTTGGCAAATATCTTCTACTGTGTAGGTTTAGGAGATATTTCTTGGACCTACAGGTAAGCCTTAATCTAGGCTTACCTGTAGGTCAAAGTGGTTTGTAAGGGTTTACAACCACTTTAAAGTGTAACTTTAGTCCTGCTAGATGACTTCAGGCTGGCCCCTTTTGCAGGTATAGCTATGTAAAACATTAAAAAATAAGTGTTTATACTGTTTAAAATGCAGTAATACACTGTCTCGCTCTGCTCTGCACATGCTCAGTTGCTCTCCCAGTTTAAGGTGGAAAAAAGATGGTAAATGCCACCAATAGGGATGAGCTCAGGCGTGTTTGCATGGAACACATGCAGAGCGAGCAAGAAAGTCATCACAGCGCTGCGCTAATCACAGGCAGTGAGGCATTGCCCCGATGTGCGGCTGCAGAGATCAGGCAATCTCTCACTGATTGTGATTAGCGCTGCGCCGACTTCCTGGCGGGCTCTGCACGTGTTCCATGCGAACACACCTGAGTTCATCCCTAGCCACCAACCCGCGCAGATGGAAATCTCAAAATAATATACATGAAATTTGCATAGGAGCAGCACGTTGTATAAAAAATGAATGAAAATTAATTAATTTCATTCATTCATTCATTCATTAAAACCACGCTCTCTATAAAGTGTAAGTGCAAAAAAGCATTAATTCTTTTAACACAAAATTTGTGAAAAATGCTACAGTAAAAATCAATAGATGCTGAAAGAACATATATATACAATTCCAATCGCGAAAACACCACATAAGTATTTAGTGATAAACAAATAGTGTTCCAAATAAACAGTTCTGGATAACTTCTGGGTAAAAACTTCCTAATATTCAGCGATGTTTCCGAATTAAAGTGGTTGTAAACCCACTTTTTCTTGTTTTTTTTAAACTAACACCTGCAATACAAAGGCATAATGAGCATAGTATGCATAGCATACTAGCTCATTATGTAATACTCACCTGAGACCGAAGCCCTCGCTGCGGTGCCCGACATCACTCCCGGGGGTTACTTACAGGTATCGCGATGCGTACGTACGTGCTATTGCTTCAGTGACATCAGGGGTTATCTCCTAAACCGTACAGGTTTAGAAGATATCCTGGGTAGCTACAGGTAAGCCTTATTGTAGGCTTACCTGTAACAAAAAGTGGTCTGTAAGGGTTTACAACCACTTTAACTAGTTCCCGACCGCCAGCCACCAAATGACGGCCAGGTGGCGCACCTATTGTGGTGGGAGGGCATCATATGATGTCCTCCCGTTTAAACAGGGAATGCGCGTGATCGTGCGCGCACATCCCTGGGGTGAACAGCCATTGGGTATAGCTTTTTACCACGTGATCGGCCGTGATGAAGTCACAGCCGATCACAGATGGTCACACCCCCACTGTGCACGGCACATGCGCGTGATCGTGAGCATGCTCATCGGTGGCGGCATGTTCCCGGGAACACTGCTCGTCACCAACGCTGGTAAACAGCCATTGGCTGGCTGTTTACCCACGTGATCGGCTGTGATCGTTTAACAGCCGATCACTAAAATATAAACAAACCGCGGTAACGAGATGTTACCGGGTTCTCCTCCTCACACACCGATTGTGTGTGAGGAGGAGATTGCGGTAACATCTCGTTACCACTTACAGTGTACACCAATCACACTGATTGCCCCCCCCCACAATAAAGAGGACCTGTCACCACCCCTCATAGTACCTATCACTCACAGTCCATCAGAGTACCTGTCACAGCCCATCAGAGTACCCGAGTGCCTGTCATAGTCCATCAGAGTACCAGACTACCTGTCACAGTCCATCAGAGTACCCGAGTTCCTGTCACGGCCCACCCGAGTACCTGTCACGGTCCATCCGAGTACCCGAGTACCTGCCATGGCCCATCAAAGTACCCGAGTACCTGTCACAGTCCTTCAGAGTATCCGAGTACCTGTCACAGCCCATCAGAGTACCCGAGTACCTGTCAGGGCCCATCAAAGTACCCGAGTACCTGTCACAGTCCATCAGAGTATCCGAGTACCTGTCACAGCCCATCAGAGTACCCGAGTACCTGTCTCAGTCCATCTGAGTACCCGAGTACCTGTCACAGTTCATCTGAGTACCTGTCACAGTTCATCTGAGTACCCGAGTACCTGTCACAGTTCATCTGAGTACCTGTCACAGTTCATCTGAGTACCTGAGTACCTGTCACAGTTCATCTGAGTACCTGTCACAGTCCATATGAGTACCTGAGTACCTATCACCGCCCTTCAGAGTACCCAAATACCAGTCACCAGGCCATCAGAGTACCCAAGTACCTGTCACCAGGCCATCAGAGTACTCAAGTACCTGTCACCAGCCCATCAGAGTACCAGAGTACCTATCTGCAGCCCATCAGAGTACCCGAGTACCTATTTGCAGCCCATGCCTCATAGAATATATATGTTGGGGTGTTTGCTTTCCAAAATTGGGTAATTTTGTGGGTAATTTCACTGTCTTGGTGGTCCAGGACCTTCAAAAGTGTGATAGGTAGGAATGAAATGAGATGTGTCATTTATGCTCCTAGAACGCCTGAACGTACTACTTCAATGTTCGGCCTCTCTGTGACCAGGTTGTGTAAAAGTCCTACACATGTGGTACCGTCATACTCGGGAGGAGTAGCAGAATGTGTTTTGGGGTGTAATTTTTGCTATATACATGCTATGTGTTAGAAATATTATAAAACTTCTGGAAAAAAATGAACCGTTCAAAAGACTAATTATGCCTCACAGATTATATGTTGGGGTGTTTGCTTTCAAAAATGGGGCAATTTATGGGGCGTGGCGACCGCGCAGCGTGATGGTCGCACTCTAAGTGAGCTCTGCTCCGTGCTCAGGGAATAGACGTTTTCAAGCCCGCTTCACGATCTCCGCGGCCGGCGAACCGAGCACAAACGACCCCGGAGGTACCCGCCGACAGATCTACCATGGGGAAAAGATCACAGAAGCCGCCGCATACTATGAAATTGCCGGACTTTTATCCGGCCTTAGACCGCGGGCTACAACAAGATGGCGGAGGAGGACGCTTCATAGCACAGCACACTCAGCCTCCAGCGCCAGCACCGTTAGCCGAGAAGCTCACCGGAGCGGAGTGCACAGCGGAGATGGACGAGGACACGGGAACGCAATCCTCTGATTCTGATTCCCCAAACAACTCTCAATCGACTAGGAGCCCTGCAAAGTCCAGGCCCAGATTGGAAACTGGCACCAAAACGCACACCAGAACGGCTACTCTGGACAAGGAGATGAGCGGTGGTGGACTGATCATCCAGCAACCAGCGGATCCGATAGCACAATTTCCTACCACAGGTCAGCCTATTTCTGACACCACTTTAAAAGAACTGTTAATGTTATTGAGAACATCTCTACAAGCTGATATGATGTCATGTCTTCACCAATGTAGAGCTGAAATCAGCGATTTGGGGGAAAGAGTGCACCAGGTAGAGACTGGAATAGGCGATATCACCTCCTCATTTAATGCGCTGGTGGATTCTCATGCAGCACATCACGAGGCTATCGAAAAGATCCAACTGAAAATGGCGGACCTTGAGGACCGTTCCCGTAGGAACAATCTAAAGATCCGGGGGGTTCCAGAAACAGTAACGGTGCAACAACTTCTCACTTATGCTCAAGACCTCTTTCGAGCTCTGGCCCCGTCATTGTCACCATTAGACCTAACGATCGACAGAATCCACAGGGTCCCAAAACCTGCGTTTCTGCCTCAAGAAATCCCCCGAGACGTTCTACTGAGAATGCACTTTTTTAAAGCCAAGGAAAAAATCCTAGATAAGCTACGTAGAGGAGAGAATATCCCTGAGGCGGCCTCCGCACTCCAAATCTTACCGGACCTGTCACAATTTACCATACAGCTCCGACGCAACATGGCAACTTTGACCAAAGCCATGAGGAACCACAAGATTATGTGCAAGTGGAAATACCCTGCTAAATTACAGGCATCCTACAACGGATCCACCCATCTCATACATTCCCTGGAGGAGGGGATGCAGCTCTTGAGAAATTGGCAAATTTTGCCTCCTGATCCGGCTTCGGCTCCGTCCCAACCGACTAGACAAGCTCCAGCCAAAATTCTCAGTGATTGGCAAACGAAACCACAACGAAGATCAATGGTCCGTCTCACTTGAATCTACTACACGGGAGCTTCCTCCTTCCAAGTTCTGATTAGATTCCCTGAGCGCCCTTGGTACCTGACAGCGTACCGTTAGCCCCTCACATTGGGCATTTGTTGCCTTGCCCGTATGGGTCTTGTTTTTTATTCGCACCTAGCAGTTCAAATTTTTTTTTTTTTTTTTTTTCTTCTTTCTTTTCCCCTTTTCCGTTTTCGCTGTTTCTATGATTTGTTTTTTCTACCTGGAAATTGCCTACGGCAGACCGTCGAAAGGAGACATTGGAAGTTCACATCTTGGATACGTGAGTCTACTCTGCGAAACCTTGCTATACCTGCTTCACCATACTACAATCTCTGCGCACTCAGTGTCAATACTCACGCACCTACTTACAAGGTTACATTTCAACGAATCGCCAAACCTGTTACCAGTATGGGAACATGCGGAAACTGCTCCAACATGACGGAGTTACACACCTGTATGCACATAGGACTCTTCGCACGTTATCTAGCACCTCTCCGGGACTCTCCATTTAATTTCCACGATCGACGAACTCTATCGCCTCTTATAAAGCTCCAATGAACATCAAAATCCTCTCTCTGAATGCACGCGGACTCAATCATCCTGCCAAAAGACGCTCCCTGTGGCAAGAGGCACTCAAACAGAACGTGGACATACTAGCTGTGCAAGAAACTCACTTCCATAAACTAGCTACACCTTTGTGCACACATCAGAAATTTCCACATATCATCCTCTCTTCCACCACGGCGAAGAAAAGAGGGGTGATGATTGCCGTAAGAGACTCAGTGAAATTTGAACTTAAAGACTCTGTTATAGATCCTGATGGTAGGTTCATCATTATGGTTTGCAATGTCAATATGATTTCCATTACCTTTGCATGCATATATGCTCCTAACTCGCACCAATTGAAATTCCTGAAAAAGGTTCTTAAACAAATAGAACTGGTGCGTGTTGGCAGCATATTATTATGTGGGAACTTCAATATGATTATAGATAGAGAATTAGATACCTCCTCTGGAGTTAGGAATCACTTCCCCAAATTTAGAGATCTCCTACACCAGGAGGGACTATTTGACGCATGGCGTTGCATGAACGCGAACGAAAGATCTTATACCTACTATTCCCCTAGATTTAATTCCTACTCCAGATTAGATATGTCTCTCACCGATTTGGACTTACTTCGCAGAACCACAAGTTCCTCTATCCTTGATATCACATGGTCAGACCATGCACCTATCATGATCCATATTGAAGGAGGTAGATCGCACGCCTCGTCCCGCATATGGCGGAACAATGAGACTGTATTACAAGACCCAAAATATCACACAGAAATCTCCCAACATCTTACAGAATATTTTCAAATTAACGACCCCAACTGCACTAGCCCCTTCACAAACTGGAATGCCCACAAAGCCTTCATTAGGGGGGTCCTAATTAAAATTAATGCCAAAATCCAGAAGACCCGTGCCACTAATTTAAATAATCTACTACAAGAACTCCGCTCTCTAGAGCAACGTAACCAACAAAACCCGTCTACTGATCTCGCAACTCAACTATCCCAAATCAGATACAAAATTAGGGAATGGTATAGCATGTTGCACGACCGGGCCATGACAAGACTCCGACTTAACTATTACGGACACGACAATAAAGCAGGTAAATTCCTGGCCAATCGTCTAAAAGCCAAACGTACTAAAACGGCAATCCCATATTTGCTCCACTCCAAAACAGCAACTAAAGTGGAACACCCCCAAAAAATAGCAGACGCATTCGCGGACTATTACTCGTCCCTTTACAATCTTCATATTGACTCCAACACAATTAAACCTACAGGAGAGGACATAGCATCTTTTCTAGCCAAAATTCGTTTACCTTCCATATCGGACGCCCAACTTCAAGAATTAAGAACTCCATTCACCTCCGATGAGTTAGGGAAAGCTATCCAGTCGTTACCCTCCGGGAAATCCCCTCTCTAATATGTACTACAAATCATTCAGCCGTACTCTATCCCCACATCTCCTGTCCATCTTCAATGAAGCTAGGACAAAGGGTTCTTTCCCAACAGAAATGCTCAAAGCCTATGTAGTCACACTACCCAAACCCGGGAAATCTCCAGACACTCCAGCCAATTTCCGCCCCATCTCTCTCCTCAATGGAGACATAAAACTTTATGCTAAAGTGATAGCAAATAGGATCTTCGACATTATGCCAAACTTAATAAACCCAGACCAAACTGGATTCATGAAGGGGAGACAGGCATCAGACGCTACACGACGTCTGCTGAATCTCATTCACCAGGCTGGGATTCGTGGAACGCCTTCTCTGCTTCTTTCAATAGATGCGGAGAAGGCGTTCGATAGGGTCCACTGGAGATACATGGAGGCAGTGCTGAGGAAATTTGGTTTCCAACACGAAGCCCTGTCGGCAATTCTGGCGCTTTATTCCTCGCATACCGCCCAGGTACAGTGGTGTGAAAAAGTGTTTGCCCCCTTCCTCATTTCCTGTTCCTTTGCATGTTTGTCACACTTAAGTGTTTCGGAACATCAAACCAATTTAAACAATAGTCAAGGACAACACAAGTAAACACAAAATGCAATTTGTAAATGAAGGTGTTTATTATTAAAGGTGAAAAAAAATCCAAACCATCATGGCCCTGTGTGAAAAAGTGATTGCCCCCTAAACCTAATAACTGGTTGGGCCACCCTTAGCAGCAACAACTGCAACCAAGCGTTTGCGATAACGTGCAATGAGGCTTTTACAGCGTCCTGGAGGAATTTTGGCCCACTCATCTTTGCAGAATTGTCCTAATTCAGTTACATTAGAGGGTTTTCGAGCATGAACGGCCTTTTTAAGGTCATACCACAACATCTCAATAGGATTCAGGTCAGGACTTTGGCTAGGCCACTCCAAAGTCTTCATTTTGTTTTTCTTCAGCCATTCGGTGGTGGACTTGCTGGTGTGTTTAGGATCATTGTCCTGCTGCAGAACCCAAGTTCGTTTCAGCTTGAGTACACGAACAGATGGTCGGACATTCTCCTTCAGGATCTCTTGGTAGACAGCAGAATTCATAGTTCCTTTTATCACGGCAAGTCTACCAGGTCCTGAAGCAGCAAAACAGCCCCAGACCATCACACTACCACCACCATATTTTACTGTTGGTATAATGTTCTTTTTATGAAATGCAGTGTTCCTTCTACGCCAGATATATTTGGACACACACCTTCCAAAGAGTTCCACTTTTGCCTCATCGGTCCACAGAATGTTGTCCCAAAAGTCTTGGGGATCATCAAGATGTGTTGTGGAGAAATTGAGACGAGCTTTGATGTTCTTTTTGCTCAGCAGTGGTTTTCTCCTTGGAACTCTGCCATGCAGGCCGTTTTTGCCCAGTCTTTTCCTGATGGTGGAGGCATGAACGCTGACCTTAACTGAGGCAAGTGAGGCCTGCAGTTCCTTGGACGTTGTTGTGGGGTCTTTTGTGACCTCTTGGATGAGTCGTCGCTGCGCTCTTGGGGTAATTTTGGGCGGCCGGCCACTCCTGGGAAGGTTCACCACTGTTCCATGTCTTCGCCATTTGTGGATAATGGCTCTCACTGTGGTTCGCTGGATTCCCAAAGCTTTGGAAATGGCTTTATAACCCTTTCCAGACTGATAGATCTCAATTACTTTCTTTCTCAATTGTTCCTGAATTTCTTTGGGTCTCGGCATGATGTGTAGCTTTTAAGGATCTTCTGGTGGACCTTACTGTGTCAAGCAGCTCCTATTTAAGTGATGCCTTGATTGTGAACAGGTGTGGCAATAATCAGGCCTGGGTGTGGCTAGAGAAATTGAACTCAGGTGTGGACAACCACAGTTATAGTATGTTTTAACAAGGGGGGCAATCACTTTTTCACACAGGGCCATGATGGTTTGGATTTTTTTTCACCTTTAATAATAAACACCTTCATTTACAAATTGCATTTTGTGTTTACTTGTGTTGTCCTTGACTATTGTTTAAATTGGTTTGATGTTCCGAAACACTTAAGTGTGACAAACATGCAAAGGAACAGGAAATGAGGAAGGGGGCAAACACTTTTTCACACCACTGTATTTACCATGGGGCTTCTATCCAAACCGTTTACCATTTTGAATGGTACCCGCCAGGGGTGTCCTTTGTCCCCTCTAATAATATTCAATCTGATGATAGAACCCCTCGCGGAAACTATTAGATCTCATCCGCATATTTCGGGACTCAAAGCCCAACGGAAAGACCATATAGTCAATCTGTTCGCTGACGACATAATATTGTTTTTAACCAACCCGGTCGTATCACTTCCCCACACACACGGAATCCTAGAGGAGTTTGGCAGGATATCTTATTACAAGGTAAACTTTACGAAATCACTAATATTAGACCTGGGGCTAAACCGACATGTGAGCTCTCATATTAAACAAACCTTCCCGTATATGTGGGCATCCAACCAAATACCCTACCTAGGCATACAGTTAACTAAGAACCTATCTCTCATTGCAGATGTTAATGTTAAACATCTTCTACAAGAAATCCAAAAAACTATAGCCGCAATCTCTACGGCCATACTATCATGGGCGGGAAGAATTGCAGCATTTAAAATGTTGATACTACCAAAAATTCTATACACATTTCGAACCCTCCAGATCCCTTACAAAACTTCACATTTCCTAGAGCTGACCAAACACCTCAAACAATACGTATGGCAGGGCAAAAGAGCGAGATGTCCCCTACATAAGCTCATCATGCATAAGAAGGCGGGTGGCATGGGTCTTCCGGACATTAAAGACTACTACTGGGCAGTAATACTGGCACAAGCTAAATTCTGGTTCTCGCCAAATCCTGAACCCCTATGGGTTAATCTAGAAGAAGGTATAGCACAAACTCACAACATGAGCCTTCTCCTCATGGCAGACTCTTGGAAGCCTAGATCTCTAACACATTTCTCCCCGAAAATTGTGGCAACTATTGCCGCATGGAGACACCTACTGCAACAACCGAAGTTAACACACCCCCACTCAGCAGTCAGGATCCCGATTCAGACCTTGGAACTAATGATACCATACAGCAATGTCACCAAATGGAAGGGAAATAGAATAGAGTGGGTAGACGAATTATATACACAAGAGACATTGAAATCATTCGACTCCTTACAACTCACGTATAGCGTCCCCCCAACCAGCAAATACCTGCATAACCAGGTGTCATCCTTTTTAAAGAGATCTCCTCCACCGACTATCGAAATCAACAGCCCAATTTGGCAATACTTCATATCTCCCAACATTAAAACCAAAGGCATTTCACTTATATACAATTCCTTGCAATATAAGCAGTGTCTGGTGAAGTCCTCCTCCATGCTCACATGGGAGAGGGATCTGAATCAGACGTATGATATCAGCCAATGGAGCAAGGCCCTTAGATTTAGTTATACAGCCACTCATTGCGCCAATCATTGGGAGCTCACCCAGAAGATACTCCACAAATGGTATAGGACACCACACCAACTAGCCAGAATGTTTTCTACACACTCTTCACTGTGTTGGAGAGACTGTGGAAACGTAGGCACTGTTCTACATATATTCTGGCACTGTAAAAATATTTCTAGCTATTGGAGGAAGATTTTCAGCATACTCACGGAAGTCACCGGGATGATGCAAACCCCAAACCCAGCTCTAGCAATTCTCCACCTTGGTATAGATAATTATCCTCCCCAATTCCGCACGGTAGCGATACACATTTTGATTACAGCCAAATTAATAATTGCCCGACATTGGAAGAGTACGCAATCCCCGAATCCCTCAGAAGTACTAGTCCAAGTGAACTTGAACTTTCACTATGAAAGATTACTAGCTCTAAGGAACTCTGGTGGCAAGAAATTTGACCAACATTGGAAGTGTTGGACAGAATGGTACAAGAAATAATTCCTTCTGAAATTACATGATAATGTGGCAGATAATAGCTGGCGACGCTCTAGATGGCCCCCCGTCACAGCGTGATCCCAGTTGGGGTGACTGGGGAGCCAGATGGAGATCGCCGAAAGTCGTAGTTGCACCTTCCACTTAATTGTAACAGTTATACCTTAATCTGCGTCATTGAACTGACATTATATAGATGTGAATACGCAATCAGAGATAGAATGCTGGATTTACATTTGTATTCGCAATTTTCATTTTTCTCTTTTCTTCTCTCTCCTTTCTTTCCCTTTCCTTTTTTTTTTTCTCGCTTTCCTCCTTTTTGGATGTCAAACCACAACATGTAGTTCACCACTACTTGTAATTGTTCTGTTGTGTTGTACTATTTGAAATTTTCAGTAAAAAATAATAATAAAAAAAAAAAAAAATGGGGCAATTTTATGGAAAATTCCATTGTCCTGGTACTCCAGGGCCTTCAAAAATGTAATAGGTGGTTGAGAAATGAGATGCGTCATTTTTGCTTGTAGAACATCTGAAGGTACTACTTCAATGTTGGTGCTCTGTATGTGGCCAGGCTGTGTAAAAGTCTCTCACATGTGGTATCGCTGTACTCGGGAAGAGTAGCAGAATGTATTTTGGGGTGTAATTTGTTGTATGCATATGTTGTGTGTGAGAAATAACCTGATAATATGACAATTTTGTAAAAAAAAATCTTCATTTTGCAAAGAATAGTGGGAAAAAATGACAATTTAAAAAAACTCACCATGCTACTTACTTAATACCTTGGAATGTTTACTTTCTAAAAAGGGGTAATTTGGGGGGTATTTGTACTTTCCTGACTTGTTAGTGTCTCAAGAAATGAGATACACCTGATGTACTGAAGGCCTGATCAGATGTGATCAATTTTCAGCGATTGGCACCATAGTTTGCAGACTCTATAACTTTCACAAAGACCAAATAATATATACTAATGTGGGTTATTTTTACCAAACATATGTAGCAGTATAAATTAGCCAAAATTTATGAAGAAAAATTACTAATTAGCAAACATTTATGACAGAAACAAAGAAAAAGGCATTTTTTCACAAAATTTACGTTTTATTTTATTTATAGCACAAAAAATAAAAAACCCACTAGTGATTAAATACCACTAAAAGAAAGCTCTATTTGTGTGGAAAAAAGGACGCAAGTTTCCTATGGGTACAGTGTTGCATGACTGAGTAATTGTCATTCAAACTGTGAGAGCGCTGAAAATTGGTCTGGTCAGGAAGGGGGTGTAAGTGCACTGTATTGAGGTGGTTAATAGAGGCTGATCTGCGGACTGCTTCTGTTTGATCTGCAACTGCCATGATGCTGCACATGTGATCTGTTATGACACCAGCCATTTGATGGATTGACAGTTTGGTTGAGAACAGAAGCAAATGTGACAGTTAGCAATTCCAGTATTCCAGGATTTTTTTTTCAAAATGTTAAATTGAGGATTTAGTTCCACTTTATGATTTACTGCTGTTCAGGGGCTCCGGGCTTTCCCATAATGGCAGCCTCCAGCAAGAAGAAACAGGAGCAATGATGGAGGCAATTTACAGCACACCCTAATGTCGGTAGCATAATTATTAATGTAGAATGCATGTTTCTTGCTAAAAAACATTATTTTTTTATGAAGTTCTTATGGGTAAAGTTCTCCTTTAAGATCTCACAGACCTGACTAATGGGTCATCCACTCCACAACACACAGAAAAATCATGCACATTGATGTGCATTAAAGTGCATTTACATGCTTTTTTAACGTGTTGCACTATTTTTTTCCCTTAAACTGCATTTTAAATGCATTTTTTATGACAGTCTACATCAAAGGTCAAAATGCTCACATCTTTTTGTTGTTGTTGTTGTTGTATTGTAGAAAAATGCAACATGTTTGCATTTGTCCTCAATGCACAGCAATGCACTTGTATGGTGTGAGCATGTAAGCAAGCAAACCCCATCTCTGGGTGTGTGCTGTGGGTTAGGCTAGTCTATTCTTTTATAAACCTGGGCCAGAGGAACTAGAAGAGAGGGGTTAATGGGAAATGGTAGCCTGCAGTGAACCATGGTGTAGGTTGCAGTCTAATGTTGGAGTACGCCCTTTGGGATAGGCCCAGAATAGGCTTCAATGGAGAGCCAATTTCTGGGAACCTACAGCAGAGGAAGGTGGAAGTGCTGGTTGGCATCCCTTTGTTAACCACCTAACCTCAGGAAGTTTTTACCCTCTTCCTGACCAGAGCATTTTTTGCAATTTGACACTGCGCTACTTTAACTGATAATTGAGCAGTCATGCAGCGCTGTATCCAAAAGAAGTGTATGTACCTTTTCCCTATAAATAAAGCTTGTTTCACCACTGAACTTTTTATTTTTATATTTTTTGCTATATAAACAAAAAAAGACCGAAAATGTTGACAACAACATTTTCTACTTTTTGTTATAAAAAATATCCAATAGACTCCAATTTTGTCATACATTTCAATCAAAATGTATTCAGCTACAGTAAGCGTTTACTGAGTGGTTTGCGCTAAAGTTATAGCGTCTACAAACCATGGTATACAGTATATACTGGAATTTACACAGCTTTTACTTTCTGACTGCTTATCTAATTTCTTGGGGTGCTACAATGGCAGGGCAGTACAAACCCCCCCACCAAAAAAATGACCCCTTTTTGGAAAGTAGACACCCCAAGGAATTTTCTAAGAGGCATGTTGAGCCCATTGAATTTTCTTTTTTCTTTTTTTTGTCTCAAGTGAAAAATTACGAAAACCCTTTTTTTTATTTTTTATTTTTATTTTTTACACAAAGTTGTCATTTAAATGATATATATATATATATATATATATGCTTACACACGCCATAGGTATACATGAAATTACACCCCAAAATACATTCCGCTGCTTCTCCTGAGTACGGGGATACCACATGCGTGAGGCTTTTTGGGAGCCTAGCCGCATTCAGGACCCCCGAAAACCAATCAACGCCTTTCGGCCTTCTAAGGGCGTAAATTGCTCATTTCACTTCCTCGCTACCTATCACAGTTTGAGAGGCCCTGAAATGCCCAGGTATTACAACCCCTTCCCCCATCCCAAATGATCCCTTTTCGGAAAGTAGTCATCCCAAGCTATTTGCTGAGAGGCATGTTGAGTATTTTGGACTTTGTGTCACAAGGTTTTAAAACTTGAAAAAAGAAAAGAAAAAAAAAATTTGGTTTACTTTCTTCTTTTTTCCAAAAATTGTGGCAACAAATGAGATCAGCAAAATACTCACCATTCCTCTTAGCAAATACCTTGGGGTGTCTACTTACTAAAAAGCGGTCGTTTGGGGGGGGGTCGTGCTAATTTGGCATTTCAGGGCCTCCAAAACTGTAATAGGTAATGAGGAAGTGAAATGAGCAATTTACGCCTTAATGCCGCGTGAACATGGTCGGAATTTTGGCCAGCAAAAGACTGATGAGAGCTTTTTGGCAGAAAATGCGACCGTGTGTAGGCTCCATTGGAATTTGCTAGCCCGAATTTCCACCATCAAAAGATTGAGAGCAGGTTCTCAATTTTTCCGACGGAAAAAGTTTCTATCGGAAATTCCGATCGTGTGTATGCAATTCTGACACGCAAAAACTCATGCATGTTCAGATTCAACTACGAGACAGAAGTTATTGGCTACTGGCTATTGAACTTCCTTTTTCTAGTCCCATCGTACGTGTTGTACGTCACCGCGTTCTTGATGGTTGGAATTTGGTGTGATCGTGTGTATGCCTCTGATGACAGCTTGAGCGAAATCCCGTCGGAATTCCGTCTGGAAAACCATCAGAGCTTTTTCCGACCAAAATTCTGATCATGTGTACGAGGCATTAGAGAGCCTGAAGGCGGTGCTTGGTTTTCAGGATCGTGTACGTGGCTAGACTGCCAAAGCAATCTCACACATGTGGTATCCATATACTTAAGAGAAGCAGCAGACTGTATTTTGGGGTGTAATTTCACATACACCCATGCCATGTGCGAGCAATATATCATTTAATTGAGAACTTTGTGCAAAAAGTGTGCAGTGTAGCGGGCAGTGTGGCGGTCAGTGTGCAGTGTGGCGGTCAGTGTGCAGTGTAGCGGTCAGTGTGCAGTGTGGCGGTCAGTGTGCAGTGTAGCGGTCAGTGTGCAGTGTGGCGGTCAGTGTGCAGTGTAGCGGTCAGTGTGCAGTGTAGCGGTCAGTGTACAGTGTGGCGGTCAGTGTGCAGTGTAGCGGTCAGTGTGCAGTGTTCAGTGTGTAGTGTGGTGCTCAGTGTGTAGTGGTCAGGTCAGTGTGTGGTGGTCAGTGTGTAGTGTGGTGTTCAGTTCAGTGTGTAGTGTTCAGGTCAGTGTGTGGTGGTCAGTGTGTAGTGTGGTGGTCAGTGTGTGGTAGTCAGTGTGTGGTGGTCAGTGTGTAGTGTGGTGGTCAGTGTGTAGTGTGGTGGTCAGTGTGTGGTGGTCAGGTCAGTGTGTAGTGTGGTGGTCAGTGTGTGGTAGTCAGTGTGTGGTGGTCAGTGTGTAGTGTGGTGGTCAGTGTGTGGTGGTCAGGTCAGTGTGTAGTGTGGTGGTCAGTGTGTAGTGTGGTCAGGTCAGTGTGTAGTGTGGTGGTCAGTGTGTAGTGTGGTCAGGTCAGTGTGTGGTGGGTAGGGTGTAGTGTGGTGGTCAGCGTGTGGTGGTCAGGTCAGTGTGTAGTGTGGTGGTCAGTGTGTAGTGTGGTCAGGTCAGTGTGTAGTGTGGTGGTCAGTGTGTGGTGGTCAGGGTGTAGTGTGGTGGTCAGTGTGTAGTGTGGTCAGGTCAGTGTGTAGTGTGGTCAGGTCAGTGTGTAGTGTGGTCAGGTCAGTGTGTAGTGTAGTGTAATGCAAAAATGACACTTATCCTGCAAGGCTAGTTAAAAACATCTGAACATATTCATAAATACGGGGGTGACAATGTATAATGGTGGGATACAGATTCTCGCCAAGGCCGCCGGAGACCCTAGGTACGCCTCTGCTAATAAGCACCTTTAGGAGATCCCTGAAAACTCACTTATTCAGGGAAGTCTATCCCACACCCACCTAACAACCATCCCGAGCCACCCCCATCAAATGATTCTCTGCATCTATTACCTTTTGTACCACCCCCTCCCTTTAGACTGTAAGCTCTGCGAGCCGGGCCCTCCAGTACCTTTTGTATTGTACTGTAATTGTGTTGCCCCCCCCCCCTTATACATTGTAAAGCGCTGTGTAAACTGTTGGTGCTATATAAATCGTGTATAATACTCATAATAATGATAATAATAATAATTTATAGAGGTGTACACATCCAACCAAACAGAGGGACAGCCTAGAGAGAAAAGATGGACAAAATGACCGACCCTCCAAGTGAGGGGCAGTTAGGAATTATTGAACAACACACCTCAATTCAGAAATTAATAGGCCCTGCCGCATTTTTAAAAAAACACAGTGCGCTGCAACGCACAAGCAACCGCAACTGTGCACTGTGGTATGGTATAGCGCAGTTGACCTACAGTGCACTGCACCCCAAGAAACAATAATTGGCAACACACGGTAACACACATAGAGTGTGTTTACATGGTTTACCATAACACACATTATTTATTGCATGTTGTGGACACACTCGCCCTAACTAACCATTGCTTAGATTTGAATTCTTTACTATGGCAATTCCACATAAGGCCAGCAGAGGTCAGCATTATCCAACCAATATTAGTTTACTACTAGCTAGAGGCACAGAATTGAGTTATTAAAGAGGAAGTAAACCCTGATGGATTTACTTCCTCTTTGATTCCCTGCAAAAGTAAAGCATAATGGACTACTATGCATCGGTGGGTTTCTTTTGGCAAATATCTTCTACCGTGTAGGTTTAGGAGATATTTCTTGGACCTACAGGTAAGCCTTAATCTAGGCTTACCTGTAGGTCAAAGTGGTTTGTAAGGGTTTACAACCACTTTAAAGTGTAACTTTAGTCCTGCTAGATGACTTCAGGCTGGCCCCTTTTGCAGGTATAGCTATGTAAAACATTAAAAAATAAGTGTTTATACTGTTTAAAATGCAGTAATACACTGTCTCGCTCTGCTCTGCACATGCTCAGTTGCTCTCCCAGTTTAAGGTGGAAAAAAGATGGTAAATGCCACCAATAGGGATGAGCTCAGGCGTGTTTGCATGGAACACATGCAGAGCGAGCAAGAAAGTCGTCACAGCGCTGCGCTAATCACAGGCAGTGAGGCATTGCCCCGATGTGCGGCTGCAGAGATCAGGCAATCGCTCACTGATTGTGATTAGCGATGCGCCGACTTCCTGGCGGGCTCTGCACGTGTTCCATGCAAACACGCCTGAGTTCAGCCCTAGCCACCAACCCGCGCAGATGGAAATCTCAAAATAATACACATGAAATTTGCATAGGAGCAGCACGTTGTATAAAAAATGAATGAAAATTAATTAATTTCATTCATTCATTCATTAAAACCACGCTCTCTATAAAGTGTAAGTGCAAAAAAGCATTAATTCTTTTAACACAAAATTTGTGAAAAATGCTACAGTAAAAATCAATAAATGCTGAAAGAACATATATATACAATTCCAATCGCGAAAACACCACATAAGTATTTAGTGATAAACAAATAGTGTTCCAAATAAACAGTTCTGGATAACTTCTGGGTAAAAACTTCCTAATATTCAGCGATGTTTCCGAATTAAAGTGGTTGTAAACCCACTTTTTCTTGTTTTTTTTTAAACTAACACCTGCAATACAAAGGCATAATGAGCATAGTATGCATAGCATACTAGCTCATTATGTAATACTCACCTGAGACCGAAGCCCTCGCTGCGGTGCCCGACATCACTCCCGGGGCTTACTTACGGGTATCGCGATGCGTACGTACGTGCTATTGCTTCAGTGACATCAGGGGTTATCTCCTAAACCGTACAGGTTTAGAAGATATCCTGGGTAGCTACAGGTAAGCCTTATTGTAGGCTTACCTGTAACAAAAAGTGGTCTGTAAGGGTTTACAACCACTTTAACTAGTTCCTGACCGCCAGCCACCAAATGACGGCCAGGTGGCGCACCTATTGTGGTGGGAGGGCATCATATGATGTCCTCCCGTTTAAACAGGGAATGCGCGTGATCGTGCGCGCACATCCCTGGGGTGAACAGCCATTGGGTATAGCTTTTTACCACGTGATCGGCCGTGATGAAGTCACAGCCGATCATAGATGGTCACACCCCCACTGTGCACGGCACATGCGCGTGATCGTGAGCATGCTCATCGGTGGCGGCATGTTCCCGGGAACACTGCTCGTCACCAACGCTGGTAAACAGCCATTGACTGGCTGTTTACCCACATGATCGGCTGTGATCGTTTAACAGCCGATCACTAAAATATAAACAAACCGCGGTAACGAGATGTTACCGGGTTCTCCTCCTCACACACCGATTGTGTGTGAGGAGGAGATTGCGGTAACATCTCGTTACCACTTACAGTGTACACCAATCACACTGATTGCCCCCCCCACAATAAAGAGGACCTGTCACCACCCCTCATAGTACCTATCACTCACAGTCCATCAGAGTACCTGTCACAGCCCATCAGAGTACCCGAGTACCTGTCATAGTCCATCAGAGTACCAGACTACCTGTCACAGTCCATCAGAGTACCCGAGTTCCTGTCACGGCCCACCCGAGTACCTGTCACGGTCCATCCGAGTACCCGAGTACCTGCCAGGGCCCATCAAAGTACCCGAGTACCTGTCACAGTCCATCAGAGTATCCGAGTACCTGTCACAGCCCATCAGAGTACCCGAGTACCTGTCTCAGTCCATCTGAGTACCCGAGTACCTGTCTCAGTCCATCTGAGTACCCGAGTACCTGTCACAGTTCATCTGAGTACCTGTCACAGTTCATCTGAGTACCTGAGTACCTGTCACAGTTCATCTGAGTACCTGTCACAGTCCATATGAGTACCTGAGTACCTATCACCGCCCTTCAGAGTACCCAAATACCAGTCACCAGGCCATCAGAGTACCCAAGTACCTGTCACCAGGCCATCAGAGTACTCAAGTACCTGTCACCAGGCCATCAGAGTACTCAAGTACCTGTCACCAGCCCATCAGAGTACCAGAGTACCTATCTGCAGCCCATCAGAGTACCCGAGTACCTATTTGCAGCCCATGCCTCATAGAATATATACGTTGGGGTGTTTGTTTTCCAAAATTGGGTAATTTTGTGGGTAATTTCACTGTCCTGTGGTACAGGACCTTCAAAAGTGTGATAGGTAGGAATGAAATGAGATGTGTCATTTATGCTCCTAGAACGCCTGAACGTACTACTTCAATGTTCGGCCTCTCTGTGACCAGGTTGTGTAAAAGTCCTACACATGTGGTACCGTCATACTCGGGAGGAGTAGCAGAATGTGTTTTGGGGTGTAATTTTTGCTATATACATGCTATGTGTTAGAAATATTATAAAACTTCTGGAAAAAAATGAACCGTTCAAAAGACTCATTATGCCTCACAGATTATATGTTGGGGTGTTTTCTTTCAAAAATGGGGCAATTTTATGGAAAATTCCATTGTCCTGGTACTCCAGGGCCTTCAAAAATGTAATAGGTGGTTGAGAAATGAGATGCGTCATTTTTGCTTGTAGAACATCTGAAGGTACTACTTCAATGTTGGTGCTCTGTATGTGGCCAGGCTGTGTAAAAGTCTCTCACATGTGGTATCGCCGTACTCGGGAAGAGTAGCAGAATGTATTTTGGGGTGTAATTTGTTGTATGCATATGTTGTGTGTGAGAAATAACCTGATAATATGACAATTTTGTAAAAAAAAATCTTCATTTTGCAAAGAATAGTGGGAAAAAATGACAACTTAAAAAAACTCACCATGCTACTTACTTAATACCTTGGAATGTTTACTTTCTAAAAAGGGGTCATTTGGGGGGTATTTGTACTTTCCTGACTTGTTAGTGTCTCAAGAAATGAGATACACCTGATGTACTGAAGGCCTGATCAGATGTGATCAATTTTCAGTGATTGGCACCATAGTTTGCAGACTCTATAACTTTCACAAAGACCAAATAATATACACTAATGTGGGTTATTTTTACCAAAGATATGTAGCAGTATAAATTGGCCAAAATTTATGAAGAAAAATTACTAATTAGCAAACATCTATGACAGAAACAAAGAAAAAGGCATTTTTTTCACAAAATTTACGTTTTATTTTATTTATAGCACAAAAAATAAAAAACCCACTAGTGATTAAATACCACTAAAAGAAAGCTCTATTTGTGTGGAAAAAAGGACGCAAGTTTCCTATGGGTACAGTGTTGCATGACTGAGTAATTGTCATTCAAACTGTGAGAGCGCTGAAAATTGGTCTGGTCAGGAAGGGGGTGTAAGTGCACTGTATTGAGGTGGTTAATAGAGGCTGATCTGCGGACTGCTTCTGTTTGATCTGCAACTGCCATGATGCTGCACATGTGATCTGTTCTGACACCAGCCATTTGATGGATTGACAGTTTGGTTGAGAACAGAAGCAAATGTGACAGTTAGCAATTCCAGTATTCCAGGATTTTTTTTTTCAAAATGTTAAATTGAGGATTTAGTTCCACTTTATGATTTACTGCTGTTCAGGGGCTCTGGGCTTTCACATAATGGCAGCCTCCAGCAAGAAGAAACAGGAGCAAAGATGGAGGCAATTTACAGCACACCCTAATGTCGGTAGCATAATTATTAATGTAGAATGCACGTTTCTTGCTAAAAAACATTATTTTTTTATGAAGTTCTTATGGGTAAAGTTCTGCTTTAAGATCTCACAGACCTGACTAATGGGTCATCCACTCCACAACACACAGAAAAATCATGCACATTGATGTGCATTAAAGTGCATTTACATGCTTTTTTAACGTGTTGCACTATTTTTTTCCCTTAAACTGCATTTTAAATGCATTTTTTATGACAGTCTACATCAAAACATCAAAGGTCAAAATGCTAACATCTTTTTGTTGTTGTTGTTGTTGTATTGTAGAAAAATGCAACATGTTTGCATTTGTCCTCAATGCACAGCAATGCACTTGTATGGTGTGAGCATGTAAGCAAGCAAACCCCATCTCTGGGTGTGTGCTGTGGGTTAGGCTAGTCTATTCGTTTATAAACCTGGGCCAGAGGAACTAGAAGAGAGGGGTTAATGGGAAGTGGTAGCCTGCAGTGAACCATGGTGTAGGTTGCAGTCTAATGTTGGAGTACGCCCTTTGGGATAGGCCCAGAATAGGCTTCAATGGAGAGCCAATTTCTGGGAACCTACAGCAGAGGAAGGTGGAAGTGCTGGTTGGCATCCCTTTGTTAACCACCTAACCTCAGGAAGTTTTTACCCTCTTCCTGACCAGAGCATTTTTTGCAATTTGACACTGCGCTACTTTAACTGATAATTGAGCAGTCATGCAGCGCTGTATCCAAAAGAAGTGTATGTACCTTTTCCCCATAAATAGAGCTTGTTTCACCACTGAACTTTTTATTTTTATATTTTTTGCTATATAAACAAAAAAAGACCGAAAATGTTGAAAACAATATTTTCTACTTTTTGTTATAAAAAATATCCAATAGACTCCAATTTTGTCATACATTTCAATCAAAATGTATTCAGCTACAGTAAGCGTTTACTGATTGGTTTGCGCTAAAGTTATAGCGTCTACAAACCATGGTATACAGTATATACTGGAATTTACACAGCTTTTACTTTCTGACTGCTTATCTAATTTCTTGGGTTGCTACAATGGCAGGGCAGTACAAACCCCCCCACCAAAAAAATGACCCCTTTTTGGAAAGTAGACACCCCAAGGAATTTTCTAAGAGGCATGTTGAGCCCATTGAATTTTCTTTTTTTTTTTTTTGTCTCAAGTGAAAAATGACGAAAACCCCTTTTTTTTTTTACACAAAGTTGTCATTTAAATGATATATATATATACTTACACACGCCATAGGTATACATGAAATTACACCCCAAAATACATTCCGCTGCTTCTCCTGAGTACGGGGATACCACATGCAAGAGGCTTTTTGGGAGCCTAGCCGCATTCAGGACCCCCGAAAACCAATCAACGCCTTTAGGCCTTCTAAGGGCGTAAATTGCTCATTTCACTTCCTCGCTACCTATCACAGTTTGAGAGGCCCTGAAATGCCCAGGTATTACAACCCCTTCCCCCATCCCAAATGATCCCTTTTCGGAAAGTAGTCATCCCAAGCTATTTGCTGAGAGGCATGTTGAGTATTTTGCACTTTAAAACTTGAAAAAAAGAAAAGAAAAAAAAAATTTGGTTTACTTTCTTCTTTTTTCCAAAAGCTGTGGCAACAAATGAGATCAGCAAAATACTCACCATTCCTCTTAGCAAATACCTTGGGGTGTCTACTTACTAAAAATCGGTCGTTTGGGGGGGGTCGTGCTAATTTGGCATTTCAGGGCCTCCAAAACTGTAATAGGTAATGAGGAAGTGAAATGAGCAATTTACGCCCTAATGCCGCGTGTACATGGTCGGAATTTTGGCCAGCAAAAGACTGATGAGAGCTTTTTGTCGGAAAATGCGACCGTGTGTAGGCTCCATTGGAATTTGCTAGCCCAAATTTCCACCATCAAAAGATTGAGAGCAGGTTCTCAATTTTTCCGACGGAAAAAGTTTCTATCGGAAATTCCGATCGTGTGTATGCAATTCTGACACGCAAAAACTCACGCATGTTCAGATTCAACTACGAGACAGAAGTTATTGGCTACTGGCTATTGAACTTCCTTTTTCTAGTCCCGTTGTATGTGTTGTACGTCACCGCGTTCTTGATGGTTGGAATTTGGTGTGACCGTGTGTATGCCTCTGATGACAGCTTGAGCGAAATCCCGTCGGAATTCCGTCTGGAAAACCATCAGAGCTTTTTCCGACCAAAATTCTGATCGTGTGTACGAGGCATTAGAGAGCCTGAAGGTGGTGCTTGGTTTTCAGGATCATGTACGTGGCTAGACTGCCAAAGCAATCTCACACATGTGGTATCCATATACTTAAGAGAAGCAGCAGACTGTATTTTGTGGTGTAATTTCACATACACCCATGCCATGTGCGAGCAATATATCATTTAATTGACAACTTTGTGCAAAAAAATAAAAAATAAAAATCGTTTTCCAGAAACTTGTGGCAAAACATAAAATATTCCATGGACTTAACATGATCTGATTTTGCCCTGAGAAGAAGACACGGCCTGGGAGGAAGCCCCATATGGTAAAGAGGAGGGCCAGTTATACAAAAAAAAAAAAAAAAGTCAGCAGCTGCAAACACGGCAGCTGCTGACTTAATCAACACACTCACCTGTCCAGGGTGCCCGCGATGTCGGCCGCCCAAGGCCGACCCGTCCCTCGGCTCTCGGGTCCCGGTGCTGCCATTCCTTGTAAGGGAAACAGGCAGTGGAGTCTTACGGCTTCACTGCCCGTTTCCTACTGCGCATGCGCGAGTCCCGCAGCTACTGCGCATGCGCGAGTCCCACAGCGCTTTCTGAATGGGACGCGCTGTGTTCTGGAACACACAGTTCCCAGAACACAGCGCGACTCATTACCCAGAAGACGCCGCGACGAAGACAGAAGACAGAAGATCTCCGCGGAGGAGGAAGAGGAAGATTAGGAGAAAGTGCCTAGCAACAGGCATTTCTGGTAAGTAAAAAAAAAAAAAAATTTTTCATTTTTTTTTTTATATTTTTTTGTAATTTTTAATATTTTTTTTGTTTTCAGGGTGGCCCTCCACTTAAGGGAGATCCAGCAGATTGATCGGAGGTGGGATACCCAGGCTGTGTGAGCTGTGGACAGGCTCCCCCATTCCCAGCAGGGTTGAGTCCATTCATGGAGAGCTGTGACCACCAAATGAGAAGTCATTCCTGCAATCAAAACCTTACTAAGGTGTCTGAGGAGTCCAGATAAGAGAGAGTGATGGGAGATCATTTGGGACCAATGGAAGGAGTCCCAGAGGTGAAGTGTTTCCCTGCAGTCTGGTCAGTGTTGGATATGGAGTTGGCGTTGAACCGTTGACATGGAAAAAGCACTAAAGGAGTGCTTTAGGCTGCAGTTCTGCCCAGTTTGGGTGTTTGTACCCTAATAACAGTTGAAGAGGAGCCTGTGGATTTAGACATGGCACCTAATTCGTATATGTTTTCGTGAAGTTATTTGACTCCGAAGGTGTGGGAGTGATACAGGGTGATACAGGGTGGAATTCTCTTATCTCTCCGAGACACTTTTTCGGCTCATTAAAGCCAATTGCCAGGAACTCTATTACACTGGTGTATGGGAACATTTGACAGTACCCAAGTCAATGCACTCTTCTTGTAGGGTTACCTTTCAAGAGTTCTAAAGATGTTATGAGGAGTGGCTCTATGCAGGACCTTTTTTAAGGCAGGGCAAAAGGGACAGCTGGCCTGGGCCCCATCATTGTGGGGCCCAAAGCAGCTACCTCATACTTGCCAACTATCCCAGTTTAAATTCCATTATCTCTTGATGTTTTAGTCCCGTGCTGTGTCCTGATATCTCAGTGTAAAGTTCTGTTGCTGCTCCTTAGCTCTACCCTTTTGCCATGTAAAGATGACTCACCTGCAGACCCTGTGTTTACATGTAAATAACCTGCATTGATATGTAAATAGTTGTGGGCTGCGGCATTCATATGTAAATAAAAACGGCATTCATATGTATATCATGTCCCCCTGAGGTCATATCTACCATGTGGAGATTAAAATTGCATGGAAGAGAGGCCCCAAGAAAAGGTTTGCCCAGGGTCCAGTCAATAGCAAAGATAGCCCTGGCTCTATGGATGGCACATCTTCATTGAAAAGGTGGTGTTGTCCAGGCCAGGGGGTGATGACTTGCATGACCATATTCACAAGCAGCACTCTGTGAAGAGTCTCTCCTGACCCCAACTGTTACCTGTTCTTGGTTGCCTGTGAAATATAAGACTACTAATTTTTCAATTAGGTAAAAATGCTTTTACTGTTTTTTTTTTACCATGTTTGTAACTATTTAAGGATTAAGTTGGGTATTCTATTGTAAATATGCACCTGTTTCTATCTTCTATGGCAGTGGTTTCCAAACTGCAGCCCGGGGGGCCAGATGTGGCCCTTTGTTTGCCTAAATACGCCCCTCAGGGCACTTTTTCTCTCAGTGACATCAACAAAGGGGCACAACCAGTGATGGGTTGATATACCTTCTCCTGACACCAATGATGGGGCACCATTCCTCCCACTGACAGCAATGATGGGGTACTATTCCTCCCACTGACACCAATGATGGGGCACTATTCCTCACACTGAAACCAATGATGGGGCACTATTCCTCCCACTAACAACAGTGATGAGGTGCTGATATGGCTGATATGGCCCTTTGTATGCCTATATACAGCCTTCAGGGCACCAACAAGGGGACACAACCATTGATGGGTTGATATACCTTCTCCTGACACCAATGATGGGACACCATTCCTCCCACTGACACCAATGATGGGGCACCATTCTTCCCACTGAAACCAATGATGGGGCACTATTCCTCCCACTGACACCAATCATGGGGCACTATTCCTACCACTGAAACCAATGATGGGGCACTATTCCTACCACTGAAACCAATGATGGGGCACTATTCCTCCCACTAATAACAGTGATGAGGTGCTGTTTATTCCCACTGACTTCAGGGCATTTTTCACTCATACTGATAGACCGGTCCCTCCAAATGTCTGAAAAACAATAAACTGGCCCTTTGTTTACAAAGTTTGGAGAACTGTGCTCTATGGTAATATTTATTGCATTTTTATGACTGCTGCTGGAGGTGAATCAAGGCCCTGCTTGCAAGCAGCGCTACATAGAAAACAATTGTTCTTTTTTTGAGCCTGTGTTGATCAATGTAGCCCAATGCAGCGCAGAATTTGGCATTAACAACATGAAAGTATGGATCCATCCTGCCTTGTATCAATGGTTAAGGCTGGTGGTGTAATGGTGTGGGGGATATTTTCTTGGCACACTTTGGGTCCCTTAGCACCAATTGAGCATCTTTTAAACACCACGGCCTACCCGAGTATTGTTGCTGACCATGTCCATCCCTTTATGACTACAGTGTCCCCATCTTCTGATGGCTCCTTCCAGCAGGATAATGTACCATGCCACAAAGCTCAAATCATCTCACCACTGGTTTCTACATACAGGGCGCTGGACCATGGATCCCAATGGGGTGGGGGGGGGGTGATTTTTGAAGCACCTGATTAGAGCCAGAGGCTCCAATAGGCTTCAAAAAAGGGTGGGCTCGGGGCACAGAGCACTGCGCCCTGATCCCACCCAGTTGTGTGACATAGTGAATGAACATTTGCTATTTTCACACTGATCCTTTTCCGAGCCAATCAGGAAGCAGGTCATGAGCCCGTCACCAGATTTGCCAAAAGGAGATGAGATCAGATTGGCCACCAGGAGGAGGAGGGAGGAGACGCTGGGAAAAAAAGAGAGGAAATGCTCACAGCCTGGAGAGAAGCCGCTGCCACTGCCCACGGAATGGGGTAAGTGCAGGCCCTTAATGACTGACGTATCGACGGGGGGCACCCACTTGTGTGACAATAGTGAATTAATATTCGCTATTGTCTTTGTGATTCTCCTCCTGGCCAATCAGGAAGCCTGATTGGCCAGGAAATCTTAGGACTCCCTGGCCAATCGTGTCCCAGACTTACTGTTCGGCCAGGAGAAGAACGGGCCCTGTAATTTCTAACAGCAGCCCTACCTGCACCCCATGTAATGGAGATGAAGGAATACAGACATATTTATAGTCCATATCAGAAGATTAGCCTTGGGTGGCAACCATAACTCCCTAGGCTCAGTGGAGGAGTGATGTAGCCACCCACGGACAGGAAGTGTTATTTGCAGGATTACCAGGTGACAATAAAGCTAAAGAAACTTTAAAGAAAAAAAGCCACCATACCAATGACCAGTAAATGGCATATATTATATATATATTAGTTGAGAAACACTTTAATTGTAGGTGTGGTTTAGGAAATGTGCTGATTTGCATAGTAGCAACTCTTCCCATTTAATGGATTATATTAGAGATGTAAAAAAAAAAATCTGCCCTCAGAAATGTAGACAATAATTTTTCTAGACCTGCGTTGCCCTTAATGGGTCCTCAGTGCCACTCATGAGGGTGCTTCTCTATCCTAGGGACCAATACAACAGTCTTTGGCAAACCGCCCTCATACAAGCCCTGTGGTCCAGAGATCTATCACTGAGTACAGCTATATGACAATCGTCGGGTACTTATCTGGGCGCCCCTCTGCCCTTGTCATGCTGCTGATCTCCTGTTACACCATGATAATGCTTCTAAATGAAGGAGATTTATCACTGAACAGAACGGCAGGATGAGATGAATGGGAACAGACGATAAAGTAGAAGTGAGGAGGAGGTAGGAGAGATCCAATAAATGGGAAAAAATAAGCTAAAAAATTAGGTAAGGAGAAAGAAGTGACATGATTAACCAGTGGGTGAAGCGATAGAAAATAGATGCTTATTCATTAAATGGTGCAAAAAGCAAAGCATTGCGTGCGGTAACCCATAACAACAAGCAGAATTCTCTTTAATGAAGTCAGACGGCTATGGGGACTATTATTTTGCTTCAAAGTGGTTTATTTAAAAAGAAAAAGTTTATTTTCCTGAAACTTCCCTCTTAAATTGGGGTGCGTGTTATACGCCGATAAATACGGTATTTAACACGCCAAATAAAATGTTGGTACTAAGCGATACAATACCTGCCTGAGTCTTGTGTCTTCTCGTGATATGGAGCTCGGAGTGACCTGACTCAGCAGAAGGGAAACAAATGTCCCCGGCAGAGTTAACCCCTGGGGTATTATTAAGTAACCCAACAATGGGTAATTGCCAGAACCTCAAATACTGTATATTAGTAAAATGGCTAAAAATAATCATCATTGTTATGAATGAAGTTCTTTGTACTGATATATTTATTTACAAAGAAAAGTTGGGAAATCGGAGTTAATAATTTACTTATTTACATATCTATAGCCCTAAATAATGATTTAAATTATTTAACCTTAAATGTTCAGACGGATATTAGTGGTGTGCAAGTGTGATAAATGGTCACAGAAGGAGATAAGAAGAGGTAAGCGGCTGTTGCCCCTATCTCCCATGGCGCACAGGCAGGGCCGGTGCAAGGATTTTTGTCTACGAAGGTGGCAAAGGTGCATTTTAAAGCCCCCCCACCATTCTGTCGCCACCCTCTGCACAACGGCAGACCTGGAGCCATTTTTTTTTACTCTTTACATTTTTTGTTTACATGATTTTAAAACCTCCAAAATATTAATTTATTGCTTTTTTGAAAGCGCACACCCTAGAGCAGGGGTCAGCAACCTTTTTCCACTTTAAGTGACACTAAATTTAAAAAAAAAGTTTTAAATAACAAACACATCATATTTACCTCCACTGTGCAGCTCTTTTGATAGAGTGGTCCCGAACCTGCTCTCCTGGGGTCCCCCCGGCGGCTCTCGTGGCTCCTCCCTACATCAGATAACCCCCTGGGAGAAGAGATCACCCGGGGGATTACCTTGTGGGTGCGCTCAGAGTCGGCGAATACAGGACTCGGTCCCGCCCCCCTGCAGACACATCATTGGATTTGATTGACAGCAACGGGAGCCAATGGCTGCGCTGATATCAATTTATCCAATCAACACCCGAGAACCCCCTAGCAGAAAGATGGCACGTCCCCGTGGGACAAGTTCGAGGGTTCAGATAAGTAAAACGGGGGGGTTGGGAGGCCAGTCACTGGCAGCTGTTTTTTCACCTTAATGCATAGGATGCATTAAGGTGAAAAAAACACAAACCTTTACAACCCCTTCTAGACCCCTTTCACACCAGGGCGTTTTGCAGGCGCTATAGCGTTAGAAATAGCTCCTTCAATCCGCCGTAAAACAGCTGCACCATTGTCTGTAGTGTGAAAGCCCGAGAGCTTTCACACTGCAGCGGTGCGCTGGCAGGACGTCAGGAAAAGTCCTGCCAGCAGCTTCTTTGGAGCGGTGAAGGAGCGGTGTGTTTACCGCTCCTCCACCGCTGCTCCCCATTGAAATCAATGGGGCAGCGCTGTAATACCGCCGGCAAAACGCAATGTGATTGCTGATGCAGGAAGCAGAGAGTGACACTGCACTTGGTGCTCTACTACTCCCTGCCCACTGATCTTATTAGATCAGGGGTGTCCAAACTTTTTTCAAAGAGGGCCAGGTTTGATGAAGTGAACATGTGCAAGGGCCGACCATTTTGCCTGACATTCTTTGAACCATTAAAATTTGGTCTAAGTGTGTCCATCCAATTCACCAATACACTGCCCAACAAGAATTCTTTTGCCTTTGTGTATAGTGAAGAGAAGAGCTTGGGCGTGTTATTTGTATATATATATATATATATATATATATATATATATATATATATATATATATATATATATATATATATCAACAAAAGCTTTTTCTGAACGCCAGGATGCTGGCAGAAAATGCTGGTTGAAAAACACACTTTTAACAGCGTTTTGTGCTAACGTCTATGTGCATTTTTTAGTGTTGGCGTTTATGGGCATTTTTAATAAAAATACACAGAGGACACTCCAAAAATCCCACAATTCGTGTTTATGCACATTTATCTGTGTTTTTTAGCGTTTTTTTGTGGTCAGAAAAACGTTGAACTTGATTTTATGGCGTTCATATGCCCAAACTCCAAAAAAACAACCGTTTATGAGCTCCAGTGTGCATGGAGCCTTAATGTACACTACCTAATTCAATTCCCACTAGAGCACACCACATGAGAAACCTCCAAAAACCTGCAAGGGGGCCACCAAGGTTTCAGCTGCCAACTGGCCTCCATAGAGTATAATCCGGCACTGATGATCTGTGAAAATCTGACTGCATGCATTACACAGAACTCAAATTAAGATAAACTGAACTTCTACAACTCAGCACAGCTGTGTCTTGTACCAGGCAGCATAAAACCGGCCATACATGGGTCGAATTCCGAACAAATTTTCTTTTGAAATATGAATATTCCTACAAAATTTTCACACCATTAGTGAGCCACAGCAACAGACGTGTGGCCCTCAGATTTGAGCGATCAGGCATGTTGGAAATGTTTTGAAAAATTTACAAATATCTTATCAATGATGGAAAAATTGTGTAATGCCGCGTACACATGATCAGAATTCTCATCGGAAAAGCCTTGGATGGTTTTTCCAACGGAATTCCGCTCAAGCTTGTGTTGCCTACACATGGTCACACCAAATTCCGACCATCAAGAATGTGTGACGTACAACACTACTACGACCTGAGAAAATGAAGTTCAATGCTTCCGAGTCGAATTGTTTCCGAGCATACGTCGGAATTTTGCACGTCGGAATTGCCACAGACGATTTTCCATCGTAAAAATTGAGAATATGCTCTCAATCTTTTGCTGGCCGAAATTCCACCAACAAAAGTCCGATGAAGCCTACACACAGTCGCATTTTCCGATGAAAAGCTCTCATCGGTCTTTTGCTGGCCGAATTTCCAATCGTGTGTACGCGGCATAAAAAATATAATCGAAAGAGAATGCACATGAGCTGTGACCTGGAAAGAAAAGAAGATTCCCAGCCACAAAATTAAATTTTCTGTTGCAACATGAGAGGAACTGAAGGCTTGGTTGGTCGAATTTCGAAAATCAATGGAGGCGCCATCGGATTACAAAATGCACAACATGTCTGATTTTTAAAAGCAAATTTGTTCAGAATTTGACCTACGTATGGCCTGCATAAGTAGCTCAGTGGCCAACAACACTTGTTGCCTTAAACCGTTCTTTAAATTCCACTCAAAGTATATGCGCTAAACCTGGAAGACACACGTATGTCTTCTCCAACATCCCTTATGACTGCATGCATACATTTCTGCAGATGGGATTTCTCATTTGTGACATTGGAACAGAGTGGCACAGCCGCAATGTGACATTCGCGTGTACGGCAAAGACTGGATGATGCCCTGACAGCAGTGGGCTCAAGGGCTGGGTTCCCTCTTGGCCCTTGGGTGACAGTGACAGATGGGGCAAGCAAGCAGAGCAGGGCGGTTGACTTATTGCAGCTGCCAGCCAGTGACACAAACCCATTTGGAGCGGGAAGTGATAAATGTCCCACTCAGTTTAAACACAGGGAAGTAAATTCCTCCCGACAGCCTCAGCTGGGCTGGTTTAACCCTGCTCCTCCTGGTTCCCGTCCATTTCTATGCGAGATGTTTGACGCAGTGAGCGCTAGCTCTTGGGGCTCTGTCCTGGCCAAGGGGGCAAGGGGGAAGGGGGCAATGTTACATAGATGAGAAGATGGACTAGGCAGAGAAATATGAAGGAGGAGAGAATTACAGACAAAAGAGTGATTTACTGTGTGTGTGCGTGTTTGCATGCGCACGCATATATATATATAATGAATAGAGAATATGAAAAGGGTGAAGGATGAATCGGAGTTAAAACAAAGAAAAATAAAAAACACAAAAACGGATGAGAAGCAGAATGTAACGTTGGCTCAAGGACAACAGAGACAGAAATTTTGAGAACGCAGGGATGCGGAGAATCAATGGCACCTGCAATATAAGCTTCACATCCCAAACCCCATTAACCCCTAGACCCTTCACACAGCAATTACATACTGTCAATCACACAAGAGCCACTGTGAGAGAGACATCTTCTTTACTATTACAGAACGCCTGGCTGCCAGGGATTACCAAATACTACCATCAGCTGCCACATAAGAAAAGACAGTTTTAGTCGTTAAAGGATCGCTTCACCCAAAAGTGACATTTTTGTTTTCAAGACTTAAAGCAGAGTTCAACCCACATTTTGCACTCCTCGCCATGCAGCACTAATGTACATCCTTAAACGCTACAGCCCCGGAAGAATTTACCCCCTTCCTGACCAGAGCACTTTTGGCGATTCGGCACTGCGTCGCTTTAACTGACAATTTGCGTGGTCGTGCGACGCTGCACCCAAACAAAATTTTCCCACAAATAGAGCTTTCTTTTGGTGGTATTTGATCACCTCTGCGTTTTTGTTTTTTTGCGCTATAAACAAAAAAAGACCGACAATTTTGACAAAAAATATATATATATATTTTACTTCCTGCTATAAAACACATCCAATAAAAAAAAAAATTTAAAAAATCGAATTTCTTCATCAGTTTAGGACAATTTGTATTCTGCTACATATTTTTTACTTTTTGCTATAATAAATAACCCCAAAAAATATATATAAAAAAATATTTTTTTCCTCAGTTTATGCCAATATGTATTCTTCTACATATTTTTTGGTAAAAAATAAATAAATCGCAATAAGCGCATATTGATTGGTTTACGCAAAAGATATAGCATCTACAAAACAGGGGATATATTTATGGCATTTTTATTATAATTTCTTTTTTATTAGTAATGGTGGCAATCTACGATTTTTAGCGTAACTGCGACATTATGGTGGACACGTCAGACACTTTTGACACTATTTTGGGACCATGCATTAGGGTGTGCACTTCAAAGCTCAATCTTTACTATTTTTTTTTTTCATTATTATTATTTTAAGATTTTTTTAGGAACACTGTTAGGGGGCTTTTGTGAATTATCAGGGGTTTAAACAGGAGGAATGGGGGACACAAGGTGATTAGGGTGTGGCATACCTGCCACACCCTGTGTGCACACCTATGTATATAGTATATATATATATATATATATATATAGCCACAATGATAATGCAGGATCCCTTATAAAATTAAAATAGATATTCCCACATAGTTACATAGTTAGGTTGAAAAAAGTTCTAGTTCAAGCAATAAAAAAAAGAAAATCATACAATCCCAAATGCATAATCCTATACCCACAGTTGATCCAGAAGAAGGTGAAAAACCCAGAAAAGCATGATCCAATTTGCTACAGCAGGGGAAAAAAATCCTCCCTGATCCCCCGAGAGGCAATCAGATATTCCCTGAATCAAATTTACCTATAAATACTGTGAATCCATAAAATACATTTATTAAAAGTAAATGCAAAATTACTCACATACTGTATGAGTCTTAAAAACAATGTTGTATATACAAAACATTCCTAGGCAATGTAGAAAGCAGTTCCAGATATTACAAAGATTCCAGGTAAGCATGACGAAGTCACATGCGTTAGCTCTGCCGACTAATTCTATAATAACTTTCTAATAAAATAATTTCATTTACTTTAGATTGATTTTTACCTATAGGTAAGCCTATAATAAGGCTTATTTATAGGTACTGTAAATATCCCCTAAATGTGCGCCGTTTAGGAGATATTTACTTTAGATGCATGCTTCAGGGGGCCCATGTATCACCCCTGTACACACGGATAGGAGGAGCGCTAGGGGTGGCATATAGAGGAACCAATGCCCTCCATTTTCTTCCTGCAGCTGCTGAATACCAGCAGGAGGGAGAGGAGAAGTAGGCTTTCAGTTACTGCAGGAGGAAAATGGAGGGTATTGGTTCCTCTATATGCCGTTCCGCCACTCCTCCTATCCAGGTGTACAGGGGTGAGGCATGGGGCTGAAATAAGTGGCTGTGAGCGGTGGTGGTAGTAATGGGGGAATGGGATGAGTGGCAGCGGTGGTGGGGGGGAATGGAATGAGTGGCAGCAGTGGTGGTGAGGTGGATGGAATGAGTGGCAGCAGTGGTGGTGGGGGGATGGGATGGAATTAGTGGCAGCAGTGGTGGGGGGATGGGATCAGTGGTGGCGTTGAGGGGAGTTAGACCAGTGGCAGTGGTGGTGGTGATGGGGGGAGTGGGATCAGTGGAAGCGATAATGATGAGGTGGTGGAATCAGTGGCAGTGGTGGGGGTGGGATCAGTAGGAGTGATGGTGAGGGGAGAGGGATCAGTGGTGGTGGCATTGAAGTGGGGAATCAGTGGCAGTAGTGGTGGCAGTGGGGGGTGGGATCAGTGGCAGCATCGATGATGGTGTGAGAGGGGTGGGATCGCTGGCGGTGGTGGTGAGGGGGGTGGAATCAGTGGCAGTGGTGGTGGTAATGGGGGGATGGGATCAGTGGCAGTGAAGGTGGGGGAGTGGGAATCAGTGGAGGCGATAATGATGAGGTGGTGGAATCAGTGGCAGTGGTGGGGGTGGGATCAGTGGGAGTGATGGTGAGGGGAGTGGGATCAGTGGTGGTGGCGTTGAGGTGGGGAATCAGTGGCAGTAGTGGTGGTAGTGGGGGGGTGGGATCAGTGGCAATGGCGGTGGTGGTGGTGAGGGGGAGTGGAATCAGTGGCAGCATCGATGATGGTGTGAGAGGGGTGGGATCGCTGGCAGTGGTGGTGAGGGGGGTGGAATCAGTGGCAGTGGTGGTGGTGATGGGGGGATGGGATCAGTGGCAGTGAAGGTGGGGGAGTGGGATTAGTGGAGGCGATAATGATGAGGGGGTGGAATCAGTGGCAGTGGTGGGGGTGGGATCAGTGGGAGTGATGGTGAGGGGAGTGGAATCAGTGGTGGTGGCGTTGAGGTGTGGAGTCAGTGGCAGTAGTGGTGGTAGTGGGGGGGTGGGATCAGTGGCAGTGGCGGTGGTGGTGAGGGGGGTTGAAATCAGTGACAGCATCGGTGATGGTGTGAGAAGGGTGGGATCGCTGGCGGTGGTGGTGAGGGGGGTGGGATCAGTGGCAGTGGTGGTGGTGATGGGGGGGATGGGATCAGTGGCAGTGAAGATGGGTGAGTGGGATCAGTTGAGGCGATAATGAAGAGGGGGTGGAATCAGTGGCAGTGGTGGGATCAGTGGGAGTGATGGTGGTGGGATCAGTGGCAGTGGTGGTGAAGGGGGTGGTATCTGTGGCAGCGGTGGTAGTGAAGTAGGTCTGGAATCAGTGGCAGTGGTGGTTCAACTACTGCGACGCTGGTAGTTCGCTGGTAGTTCCGCCACTGGTTCCCACTATCTCTAATAAAAATTCTAGGTATAGATGCTGACACACAAATGCGGGCAATAATTCCAAAACTACCAGGTGTGTAGCTCCCAACTGTCCCTGATTTGGAACAAAGTCCCTCTGTCCCGCTTTCCTTTTTATTTGTCCCTCATTTTGGTCTGATCTATATGAAATGCACTTTTTAGCTTTCAAAAAGTGTTTCCCAGCGCTAAACCTTTCATCCAATTTCTAAATTTCTGCATTAGTAAGCCAGTATAAAGTAATAGTCGTGGTAAAAGAAAACACTTGTGGGTTTAACCACAATCTGCCTTACGGAATGAATTTGTATTCTTTTATTAAAAGTGTGCAGGCATATTTATCTTTATATATTTGATTATATTTTTCCGCTTTACATACTTTGCCTAAGGACAAGTGTTGGAGCTGAGAGCCAGGGCTAAGTGGCCCCTAGAAATCTAGCATTGCTTCAGTCAGCTGCCTGTCCCTGCTAAAGAGGCATATGATGGGTGGTCTCTCAAAGAAACGAAAAATTGAAACAAAAAATGTTAAAATACAAAATTTTTATTCTTAAAAAACAGTAAAATAAAAATCCAAATGTTAAAATCAATGAGAAATTGTAGGATCACTAATTAGGAGACTTATTACTGAACATAATCCCCAGAAAAGAACAGGAAACTTCATACATTTAAAGTAGGTTCCAACACTTTCCCAAGTGGTACCAAATATTACAATATCCCAATAAATTTGGTCAAGAGAAGTGTTGATAGAAGTGAATAGAATAAATTATGGGTGAATATTACAAGCCCAATAAGAGCTTCTTCAGGGGTACAGTGGGGGTTATGTTACATAGTTAGTAAGGTTGAATAAAGACTCCAGTCCATCCTGAGTGAGGTGTCTACAATTGTCCCTATCCCTGTACCTTGCACAGTCACATTGGTCCCTACCCTCAAGATCCCCATTCATATACTAGGGCCAATTTTGGACAGAAGCCAATTAACCTACCTGTATGTCTCTGGAGTGTGGGAGGAAACCCACACAGGCACAGGGAGAACATGCAAACTCCAGGCAGGTAGTGTTGTGATTGGGATTGGGATTGGGATTGGGATTGGGATTGGGACCAGTGACCCTTCTTACTGCTAGGTGAGAGTGCTAACCACTACACCACTGTGCAGCCTCAAATGTTCCATGTTCCCAAGTGGTACCAAATATTACAATATCCCAATAAATTTGGTCAAGAGAAGTGTTGATAGAAGTGAATAGAATATTACAAGCCCAATAAGTGCTTCTTTGGGGGTGCAGTGGAGGTTATGTTACATAGTTAGTAAGGTTGAATAAAGACTCCAGTCCATCCTGAGTGAGTGTCTACAATTGTCCCTATCCCTGTACATTGTACACTCACATCAGTCCCTACCCTCAAGGAGGCCACAATCCAAGATCCCCATTCATATAGCAGGGCGGATTTTGGACAGAAGCCAATTGGCCTACCTGCATGTCTCTGGAGTGTGGGAGGAAACCCACGCAGGCACAGGGAGAACATGCAAACTCCAGGCAGGTAGTGTTGGGATTGGGATTGGGATTGGGATTGGGATTGGGATTTGAACCAGTGACCCTTTTTACTGCTAGGTGAGAGTGCTAACCACTTCACCACTGTGCCACCCCAAATGTTCTATTAACGTTCTATTAACGTTCTATTAACGTTCTATTAACAAAAAAGCAAGATAAACAGTAAATATTCCAAAGACCTGCAGTGATGGAATTATTCAATTGGATGAGCATGTAAACTGCGTATGGTTAGCTTAAGGTGGAAGGCCGAGCCCCAGGGGCAACACCGCCATTAACAACGCATACGGAAAAAAAATAAAGGGAGAGAGAAATTAATGGGAATAATGTATAATAATATATATCTATATGTATGAACAGTAATTGCACCTACTGTATATTTTAAGGCTTCTGTTGGACTCAGTTATGCAGGTGTCCACCAGCCTGTTTTCAAGTGTCTAAATTTGACCTCATATCAGCCTCTTGCAGTCCACTGTACACCAGGGCTTGAGTGTGGGAGGAAGAAGGAGCACCATGAGCCAATCCGCTCACAAAAGCTGCAAGAAGCATGCTAATAGGAGCTCATCACTGTGCTGCTTCTCCTTTCACTGTACAGTCACAGGCTGTAGCAGACCTAAGATGACCCGGGAAGTAGGTTGATTGATGTTTGCTTTTAGACTGAGGACACATGCCAGTGGTAAAACATTCAGAGGAAAGAAAAATCCTGGAATTAAGCTGAAAATTGCAGCAAAAGTTGGTTTTGTTATCTTACCTTTTAGTGAGCTATTCTTTTTTGTCTTATCATTTTTGGCTGGATTGCTGCTTTATTTGGTTAGCACTCTTGGCCAATAGTGTTGGATTAAAAAATATATATACACATATATATATATATATATATATATATATATATATATATATATTAGAACTCAGAGCTACCTGTTAAATTTCAGTTTACTGATGTTCGATCAGGAATAAGATAAAATCTGATTGGTTACCCTAGGTTAGCACACAGTAATTGTGCTCCGTGCTACATTATATGTTTAAATCTGCACAGAGTTGTAGAACATTGTAAAATGTTAAAATCTTGTTTTCCATTTTACACCCCTGATGTAGAAAATATTACGCCTTCTACTGAAATGTATAACACCTTAGTAGTAAGATGTGCTGAAGCAGGAGTTTGGAAATAGCTTTGTGCCTGGACACGGCAGATAATAATTCAAAGCAATGGCCATCGCAGTGAATTTAGCAGTACATTATTACATGAAATTGGACACTGATAGACTGGATGGTGACGTGTTATTATATCTGATTAGTGAACTGCTGCATTTGGATACACTAGTTACAGGTTAATTAACCAGCTGCCCTCTGGTATCACTCTGTATAATATGACTACTTGAGGATTTATGGCCCTTTCTTTCACACAGAGGATATACAGTATAAGAAGTATTAGCTCCAAGCAGTTATGAATTTAAGTTTCTAAAATTGCTATACATAGATAGATAGCTAGATAGATAGACACACTATATTACCAAAAGTATTGGGACACCTGCCTTTACATGCACATGAACTTTAATGGCATCCCAGTCTTCAATATTCGTAGGGTTCAATATTGAGTTGGCCCACCCTTTGCAGCTATAACAGCTTCAACTCTTCTGAGAAGGCTGCCCACAAGGTTTAGGAGTGTGTCTATAGGAATGTTTGACCATTCCTCCAGAAGCGCATTTGTGAGGTCAGGAATCAATGTTGGAGAGAAGGCCTGGTTTGCAGTCTCCTCTCAAATTCATCCCAAAGGTGTTCTATCAGGTTGAGATCAGGACTCTGTGCAGGCCAGTCAAGTTCCTCCACCCCAAACTCGCTCATCCATGTCTTCATGGACCTTGCTTTGTGCACTGGTGTGCAGTCATGTTGGAACAGGAAGGGGCCATCCCCAAACGGATCCCACAAAGTTGGGAACATGAAATTGCCCAAAATGTCTTGGTATGTTGGTGTTTTAAGTGTTCCCTTCACTGGAACAAATGGGCCAAGCCCAACCACTAAAAAACAACCTCACACCATAATTCCCCCCCCCCCCCCCCTCCACCAAATGATTTGGACCAATGCACAAAGCAAGGTCCATAAAGACATGGATGAGCAAGTTTGGGGTGGAGGAACTTGAGTGGCCTGCACATACTCCTGACCTCAACCCGATAGAACACCTTTGGGATTAATTAGAGTGGAGACTGCAAACCAGGCCTTCTCGTCCACTTCAGTGCCTGACCTCACAAATGTGCTTATGGAGGAATGGTCAAACATTCCCATAGACACACTCCTAAACCTGGTGGACAGCCTTCATTCTTTTTGGATGCGCCAACATCCTAAAAACTAAGAAGCAGTAAGCAGACATTAGGTGGTGGTAGTGATACCGCAACTATATGAATGACTTGGGGTTGCAGTAGCCAGAAGTTTGACAAGCAGGAAGGCAAACTGGCTAAAATCTGGCCATTTAGTTTGCCAGTTTAGCAAGTTGCATACATGTAAAGCTTAGGTTGAACTCTACATCGATCTGAATTTGAATCTCATCCCTACCAGCCAGAAACTATTTTATATTATAAAAATAAAATACCAGATGTTTTTGACTAATACAGCCACAAATTACAGATCAGTGTTACCCCGATATATTACTTCCTTGAGGTTTGTTAGATAAAAGTTTGGAAAGTTCATCGGACTAGTGTCTCCTTCTTCTAGGGCCTACCCAACAACCTGGTTATGATGGGGGGACATTGGGCAGGCTTGATGTACACTAGCCTACACTGGCAGCTCTTAAACTTGAATTTTTGAGCTTTTGTTTTTTTTGCCAAAGTTCCTAAACTCAACTTCATAAAAGTCTATAACGCTGTAAACATGGGCAGAATGCTGGGAGACATCAACCAGTTCAATAAACATAGGCCGACGGAAAGTGGCCGTTTGGCCGACTTCTGTTGGATGATGTTTTGCTTGCGTCTATCTAGCAAGGTTACTTTGTGGTATAAGCAAGGAAGCTGAGACTTATGCAGTGTGTAAAAGTGCTTTTACTATACAAAGATGCTGTTACAAAACTATTACAATATTAGGAATACAATACAAGACTGATAGATATCTATAACAAACAAAATCCCTAACAAATGAACAGCCTATGGTCTATAACAGTACAAATACACTTAGCCCTTGTACACACGGTCGGACATTCTGACAACCAAATCCGTTGGATTTTGTCTCACGGATTTTGTCCGACGGATTTTGTCCGAAACTGTTGCATACACACAGTCAGACAAAGTTGTCAGAAAATCCGATCGTACTTAACGTGATGACGTTATTTCATTAGGACGGGACTACGTTGAGGCTAGTAGCCAATAGCTTTGGTCTAGGAATTTGATCTGAGCATGCATGGCACTTTGTCCGATCGGAATTCTCTACACATGATTGGATCACGTTGTCGGAAAATTTTATAGCCCAGCTGGAAAACTTGGTCCGTCGGAGTATCCGACGGAAACAGTCTGATGGAGCCCACACACAGTCGGATTATCCGACAACACGGTCCTATCGGACATTGTCCATCGGAATGTCCGACCGCGTGTACAAGGGCTCAAAGGTTACTTATCTTCTGTTACTGTATGTTCGTGATCTCCATTGGCAAACATTCTTCTGGAAATCAGGCACTTTTCTTCTATCATGAGTGGCTTCTGATTTTACAGCATGATGATGTGTGTGTCTAGATAATGCCTGAATTCCCCTTTTATGTGTACAAGTTTGTTACCAAAAGTTAATGGTTATAAACTTGTTTCCATAGCAACCAACTAACAGTCATTCTTTCAGTTTGAGAGCCCCTCTTACCTGCTTACTGTAGCTATATAGACAATAGCCTATTCAAACTGTCAATTTGAATACAACAATGGTATCTATATACCCATTGTATGTAACAGCATTTGTTTGAGAAATCTACTCAAGCCAAAACCTGACAGTATCTCTATGAGCAACCACTATTGTGTAATGTTATGTCTGATTAATATAAAAAAAATCATATTTTAACAGACGCAACATAGATGAGCATGCTGGAAACTGACACCTGATCAGCGCTCTCAGTGAATGGGGCTGTCCCCCTGTCAGAACACCGCAGCTCAGCAGGGGGGATCGCTGTACTAATGTCAGAGCTGTTAGTGTGTACCAGGTTTATGTGTCAATGTACACATAGGCTTTAAGCAGAGTTTAGGAGCTGCTGGGATTAAGTGAGCTTCAACTTCCTCCTCCTGAACGCAGAAGAATCATGTTCAGGAAAGGAATATTTTGACCGACGGCCGCATCGTTATTTTGCCACATTTTGCCTTTTTTACCAGGACCATAGTAAATGTAGGGTAGTGTACATGAAGCCTAAGTTGATGTACTTCCTACGGGAGAGGAGATCGGACAAGGGAACTGGAGCTTTGGTCAGTCTGTAGTGCCCAGTGAGGTCACACTGTGCCCATGTAAGGTTTGAAGTCTCTAACAAGATTAATAAGGCCTCATGTACACTACTTTTGGTGTTTTTTTTTGCCAAAGCCCCTGGACTCAATTTAATAAAAGCCTATGTGTCGATGTACACATAGGCTTTTATCAGAGTTAAAGCGGAGTTCCACCCAAAAGTAGAAGCTCCACTTATTTGCTTTCTCCCCCCTCCGGTGCCACATTTGGTACCTTTCAGGGAGGAGGAGGAATGAGTATCTCTTTTTGACAGGTACCCTTTCCCACTTCCACGAGACTGCGCCGTGCCACCATTCCTTGGAAGTTCAGCCCCCTCCTCCTTCCTCCACCGCCGGACCAATTTACTTCACAAATGCACAGTAGGGAACAGGCTGTGAAGCCAAAATGCTTCACTACCGGTTTCCCTTACCATGAATCTGAAAATCGGCTGGGGTGCTAACATCACGAGAACCCTGGAAAGGTAAGTGTCCTAATATTAAAAGTCAGCAACTACAGTATTTGTAGCTGCTGATGCTGACTTTTACTTTTACGTGTACATGTAGCCTAAATGTGGTGATGCTGGAGGTGAAAGTAAGCAGTAGGGGAGGGTTTGGAGCTTCTCCTAGTTCTTCATCGCCCTGGCCATCTCTATCACTCTGCAGAACTGGATTGTAAAAATTACAGATCAGCCCTGCAAATTACACTGGAGAGAATGTAGTCTGCAATGCATCTTGTACACAAAGTGCACTGGACCTCTCCCAGAGTAATCTGAATAAAGGATGCTTTTGCAGCTTTCATTCATAAATGAGTAATATGTGTAAACTGTATAAAATACAAAAAAAAAAAAAACATTTTTTGTTACAATAGTGTAATGGAGAAATGTCTGCTTTAAACTGCTCATTTTGACTCAATCTCAATTGTTTAACCACCTTCTAACACTTTCTCTAACCTGTTCGGTTTTCCATGGACTAAACCAGTGGTCTCCAAACTGTGGCCCAGGAGCCGGATGCAGCACTTTGCTTGCTTTTATATGGCCCTTTGGGGACTGTTTCATTCACTGACACCAATGAAGGGGCACAGTGATGACACCAATGAAGGGGCACAAGTATTCCCAAATGACACCAACAATAGGACATAATTCCTACCAATGACACCAACAAAGGGGCACAATTCTTCGCAATGACACCAATGATAGGGCACAATTCCTCTCACTGACACCAAAAAATGGGCCCTAATACTCCCAATGAAACCAACAATAGGGTACGATTCCCCCCAATGGCAACAATGGTGGGGCACAATTCCTGCCAATGATACCAATTGTGGAGCACAATCCTCCCAATGACACCAATGATGGGGCACAATTCCTCTCCATGGCGGGGCACAATTCCTCTTAAAGAGGGATTCCACCAAAAAAAAAAATATTAAAAGCCAGCAGCTATAAATACTACAGCTGCTGACTTTTAATAAATGGACACTCACCTGTCCCGGGTTCCAGCGATGCCGGCAGCCGAGGCCGATCGATCGCTCGGCTCTCGGCTGCTGCAGTCACCATTCTAGGTGAGGGAATCAGGAAGTGAAGCGAATCGGCTTCACTTCCCGATTCCCTACTGCGCATGCGCGAGCTGCGCCGCGCAATAGGAAATCTCCGCGCTGTCACTGGGACCCGTGTGTGTCCCAGCAGACAGCGCGGCAGGGCAGGAAATGGCGTAGACTCCCACAGGAGTCTATGCCCGGAAGTGGGTGAAAATACCTGTCTTTGACAGGTATCTCCACCCCCCTCCCCCCTGAAAGGTGTCAATTGTGACACCGGAGGGGGGGAGGGATCCGATCAGCGGAGGTTCCACTTTAGGGTGGAATCCCGCTTTAATGACACCAAGGATGGGGCACAATTCCTCCCAATGACACCAAATATGCAGCATTGTATACTCCAGCAGATGTTGGGACATTTTCTACTCCCGATGACCGCAGTCCAAACCCCCCCCCAAGTCTGAAGGACAGTAAACTGGCCCTTTGTTTAGAAAGTTTAAAGACCCCTGGAATAAACAGTGGCAGCCCTAGGACAAGTTGACAGCAACTGTTATTTCCGCACCCTGAACCGGTCACTGTTTGTGTTGATGTGCATTCTCCATTCATCTGAGTTCGAGAAACGGAAGGTTTGGCAAATTATGGCATCTTTGCCTTACATACCAAGACTTTGTCCCAGCGCCGGATATGTAAGCCATGCCATCAATGAATTAGGGCTTATGTTATACAAAAGCATGATAATCGTCAAAAAATCATGTTAAGAGGCCAAAATTAGCCAAAAAAGCCCACCACTTAAATCTACAAAAATGTCCTTTTTAAACAGAAGGTATTTTCCTGTTACCACTTCTAACTCAAATACAAACAAATGATTTATTCCTCATTACAGGACTGTGCAAATCATTCCGTTATGTTCCTTTGGTAACTGTGTATCTACATTTGTTGATTTATAGTACAGACACAATCTAGCATTACAGAATTGGAACATTCTAAAGGTATCTAAGGAAAGTGATTTATATAGACATCACAGAGTACAGCCAGTTCATGAAGACCCATCAATAGAGACATATCATCAACACTACTGAATGGAAGCACACCTACAGATGTCTCGTACTACCAAGATAAAAGAACTACAGAGATTGCAAGTCAGTAGGGAGACAGCCTATGCTATGGTTCATTTCACACTATCAAAACACTTCCATGTCAGGACTAACACAATTGCTGTGTTTACAGTAGGCATCCAATCAATACACCAGAATACATATATTGCATTTCAAGGCCTTCTGAAGGAACACATCCTAAAACAAATATCAATTAAAACTCTAGGGAGGCCTCCATTTCTCTTACTGGCAATATTGAACTAGTGCTCCCAACCAGCTTCCTAGAATGTTTTTCCAGCCCATGGTACATATACCCCAGGATACTCTTTGAGCCATACCCTGGTTTACTTTCTGGGAATACTAGTAAATAATGAACATTTGTATAAAACGTTAGCTAGTTTTTTTTTTTTTTAGTTAATAAAAAGTTTAGTTTGGAAAAATTTACAGACCGTTAAAAGATGCTGCCAATAAATGTAGAAATCTGAGATTAGGGCAACAACATAATGGGGCAATTGGAAAATATTGGCTTGTTCAGAGGGGTTTCTACAGAGTTAGAATTAGTTTTGAGCCGAGTGGAGAAGTGTGAAAACCTCTGCCAGGTTTTTATGGCTTATACAGTCCAATGAGTCCAAGGTTTTTAATGAAAAAAACTGTTTCGTAGTAGAAAAAAATCCAACTTGTTTAAGAGCCAAGTGGACTCCCCTTCATCAGAGCTCAAGAATGATGATGTCCCTTGCTGCACTCATTAACACTGGTATAACCTGCCTTCTGAAATTGTTCCAAGCAAAAAACCACAGCACAGATCCATCTGGTATTTGCTTATCTTATCTGCCTATATGTCTACTTGAAGGGTTAGTTCACCTTCACCAAAAACTGCCTAGTGGAGGGCCTGCAGATAAACAGGGGTGGGGGGCTGTAGCTAAAAACAAGCTGTGCAGCTTTGACTAAAGTTGGATAATGTCCTTGCTATAGGTGTATGCCATTTATTTATCTTACGAAGCCTGGCTGACAATTTCCCAGAGATTACATTATTCTACCTTGCCTTATTGCTAGGATGTTGCTAAGACATGTTCAGCCATTACTGCTCACCCTCATCATCTCAGGAGTGAGTTCTCAGCCCCTTGCACATGTATGGTCCACTATCTCCTCCATCAAAGCATCGCTAAGCTCGGAGCTACAGCAGCTGGGAGAGAGAGCACACGTGAGGGGGTATTATTTGACTGGGAGTGTCTTAGCAATGTCCTAGCCACCAAGCAGAATGGGCGGCCATGGAATGCCATCTCTGGGAGTTGTTGGCCAAGCTTCGGGAGCTATGTAAATGGCCTAGACCTATAGCAGGAGCATTATTTAACTTTGGTCAAAGCTAAACATTTTTTTTTTTTTTTTACAGAGGCCTCTTCGCAGTTTGATGGCAAACAAGAACTAACCCTTTAAGCACAGTCAAAATTCTTAAAACAATGATGAAGGGGAAGTGTGTTTGGCCTCTGAAATGCATTGGTATTTTTCTACTATGAACCAATTTTATCAATAAAAACTTTGAACTCTTGGATCACTTGGCACGCTTATTGGACTGGATATGCATGGATTCTCAACTCAATTTAAAAGTGGTGTCCCTATTTTATGAAGTGCTGCTTTTACCACTGCCTACTTTCCTGCTGGGGAGATTCGCCTTCTATATTTGTCCAGTGATCATTGTCATTGGAAGGATGGAAAATAAAAAATTTGACAGCAAGCAGAATAGAGGGAAATCTTCCAATGGGAACACTTGTTCTGGTGATAACGTGACCTCCTAGACACCCTCCTCCTTCTAAATATCAGCCTGAACCTTACTTATTACAGTCTGACTTACAGTATCAATTGACACTTTATAAAATGCATCTACCGTATATAGTATCAGTAGGCTGAATTGGTTTTACAGCATGGGTTCAATAAGGTGCTGGGATGTTACTCAGGGATCATCATCTATATTCTATATTCTAACATCTATTAATAATGTTGTTTCCGTTCCTGCACATTTATGTTTCAAACCTACTGATTAACATTCTGCTTAAGGATTCATGCTGTTTACCCTAAATTCGGACCCTACTCTATGTAACGGGTATGGTAGGTAAATATGTAAGTGTAGATGGGTGGTTGGTCGTCACATTTTTAAGAAAAGTTATACTAATTCCCCGTACACACAATCGGACTTTCCAGCAACAAAACCATGGAATTTTGTTTGAAGGTTGTTGGCTCCAACTTGTCTTACACACAGTCACTTTCCGCCAACGAGGTCACATCCAACATTTGTTGTCAGAAAATCCAATCGTGTGTACAGGGCATTAGTCTTTTCTTCATCTTAAAGCAAAACTTCACCCTAAAGAGGAACTTCTGCTTTACGTCCTCCTCTCCCTTGTCTTCCACATTTATTTTTGTCTTGCACATAATATTTTTTGGGGGGGAGCAGGCACCTAGTTTGGATAGGTACCTGCTCTCACTTCCGCTCGGATCACCTAGGCAATCGGAGCAGAATTTCAGACCCTCCCCCCGTAACTTTGCCTGTAGCTTTCTGGCACACATCACAGGCATGGGCGTCCGCAGGTAGGGGCAAGAACGGTCAAGTGCCCCCCACCCCCACCAGAATCAGGGATTGGATCTTAAATTAAGTACAGTTGCATCACTATCAGGGAGCGGGCAGCCCGCACCCAGGCGCCACCTGCCAGCGGGGTGACACCATCAAGGCGCTGTCAAGTCCCCCATCAGTGTAGTGTGACTTTGGGCTCTTTTCCCTGCTCAGTACAGCAGAGAACTTGGCAGTGCTGTGATAGGAGAAAGGCGAGCTGCTGGCTATCAGAGGCTTCTCCCTCTCTCCTCCCTTTTTCCTGTCAGGGAGAAAATACAGCGGCTCTCACCAGGTTCCCTGCCCGGGTTCCTTCCCGCTATGTTCCTTCCCTATTGGCCATAACTGAGGGCCAATCAAAGGAGACTGGGAGAGGAGATCATCATGGGACATGTAGTCCCAAAGATTGGCGCCTCCATTTTCAACAGAGAGGAGGTGACAGCTCGATCAAGAGAGATATTGAGAGACTGCAGCCTGGAAAAAAGCTGAGGGAGAGAGCGCTACAGGACAAAGAATGAGGAGTGTGCTGGGTGGAAGCCAGAGAGAGAGCCACACTGCCCAGCACCACCAGAAAGAGAGCCACGCTGCCCAGCACCACCAGAGAGAGAGCCACGCTGCCCAGTATCACCAGAGAGAGAGAAAGACTGAGCCACTACCAGGGTACCCAGAGTGAGCGATCGTCCAGCCAGAGGGATCACTGCTGTAGTTTCGATGGGTCTGGTAAAAGGGCTTGTTGGCCATTATCCATTACTTATCCTAGGGACTGTACTACATCTCCAGTCTCTGACCATGATAATGTGATAATGACATTGTCGAAAAGCAGCTTTGCATGGGTGACCCCAAAATGATGCCCCCCTGAAAAAAGTTCTGCGGACGCCCATGATCACAGCTACCAGAAGGCTGCAAGACCATTTGTGCCTTGTCCATGTGCAGTGAGAAGCCAGCTGTGTAGCTGCAAGGTGTCTCAGGCAGCTTCCCACAGTAAACACGTCGGCTCCGGGGGACCCGAAGACCGGTGAAGAACCAGCCTGGGGGAGGACAACGCTGGATCCTTAGACAGGTAAGTGCCCATTTATTAAAAGTCAGCAGCTACAGTATTTGTAGCTGCTGACTTTAAATTTTTCGTTCTTAGAGTGAAGATCCTCCTTAAGTATCCAAATCCACCAAAAACAAAATATATGAGTTAAAGGTGGATTGACCCTTTAATAAGCTTTCAGCTGTGGTTGCTACAGATGGGATGACAGCCAAGTAATATATGAAGCGTTGGAAGTGAATATGCAGTGTTCCTATTATCCAGGACCTTCAGCTTCATAATCTACTATCTGTCATGCCATTTATTTTCATCTTTTCCATTTCCTGTGTATAAGTGGCTTCTTATGCCAATAACATTTCACCATTTTTCTTTCTCTTGGAAAACCTTCTGCCTACTTAAAAAATGATCCGGTCTGCACTATTCCCCCTCTTCTTCATTTTTATCTATACATCTAATTTCCCTCTCCACGTCTTTTCCTTAATCTCTTTCTCTCCCCTTTATCTCCTTCGCTCCCTCTCCTCCTTCTCTCTGTCAGGCATTCCTGCTTGAGTTACTGACGCCTCCTGACGCACAGTCTCAAATTTTTCTTAATCTAAATTGAAAACTGTTCAAGTAGAAAAATAATTTCACAGCTTCACCCAGAAAAAAAAAGCGGTGTCAGCTTTAGTGTGATAGGAAGGGTGGCTGTACTGCTGGCTTCACCGTACCTTTTCTATGGGTATGGTAGTGAGAAGGGGGACCCTGACATTGTAGGTGCTCCGGGAATTAATAATATCACTTGGATACAAGAATACAAGGGTGCACTGATAGTGCTGCTGTCAATTTTCTATGCCTGCATTCCAGATATCATGCCTGACTTCCACAATACAGGTTATGTCACTGTTAGCCGGAATATCTTGGATTAATCAGCCATATCGAAAACATCTAAAAATAAGATATGTGTGCTCTTCCAGTTGATCAGACATGGATACGGCTGCCAGAATTAAGGCTTGGAAAAAAAATATGAATATATTGTTTCAGCAAGAAAGTACAATAAGGGAATTTATCAAGACTGGAGCAGACAGAATCTGGAGCAACTGTGCATGGCAACCAATCAGCTTCCATTTTCAGTTAGGACTGGTTCACACCAGGATGTATGCGTTTGCGTGAGCACTTTTTTGTATGTTAAGGGCACACAGAAAGTATGGCAGGCACGACTTTTTAAATTATGCTGCACCAAACTGCATAGTGCTAGAGTACAATAGAGTTTGGTGGTTGCAATCAGGCGTGCTTTGCTAGATGCACTCAGGACCGGTGCTAACACTAGCGTGCACTGCTGCCTAGGGCACCCAGCCACTGGTGTTCCTTTTCTCTTCTCTCTGCAGCAAGCAACCAAGTTTCAGCATCAGCAGGCATCTGCCATTCTGTTCGCACATAGAGTCAGAGGCACATCGGCGGCAGAGGACTGTGTCTGTGTCCCGACTCTCGAAAGAATGGAAGCAAGCAAACATTCATTGATGGGCACTAGAAGGCTGCATTGATGGGTGCTGGTGAGGCTGCATTTGATGGGCGCTGGTTGGGCTGCATTTGATGGACACTGGTTGGGCTGCATTTGATGGGCACTGGTTGAGCTGCATTTGATGGGCACTTCATTAAAAAGGTGGGGTATACACAGGCAGGGCAAAGGAGGTGGAGTCAGGGGTGGAGCAAAGGGGTGAATCAAAATAAGGTTTCGCCTAGAGCAGCCTTTCTCAACCTTTTCAACACAGATGAACCCTTGAAATAGTTCTCCGGGTCTCAGGGAACCCCTGCTAAAAATGAGAAATCTACAACTCATGATACATTAGTGTGATGGTCAGTGGGAAGAAAGGCCCTTACACTTGTGGTCATTGGGAAGAATTACCTCCTTACGGAGATAGTTAAAAAGATCAATGGTGTGAGTGGGAACTTGTCTGAGAGGCAGAAATTGCCCAATGCTGAAGGAACCCCTAGCTACCTCTGGAGGAACCCTGGGGTTCCACAGAACCCTGGTTGAGAATCACTGGCCTAGAGTGTCAGAAATCCTTGCACCAGCCCTGGATGCACTTGGAGTGACATTAACAATGGTGCCCGCACGCATCTAACAGAGGGCAGCGTATTCCTTTTGCAGTGATAAACACTGATTTTGGTTATTTTTACCAAAGAAATGGAGCAGAATACATTCTGGCCTAAATATATGAAGAAAGATTATTTATTTGCAAAATTAACAGAAACCAAGAAAAAAAATTCGCTTTTTTTTTGTTTATTTAGCAAAAAAAAACAGTGGTGATTAACCACTTGCTTACTGGGCACTTAAACCCCCCTCAGTCCCAGACCAATTTTCAGCTTTCAGTGCTCTCACATTTTGAATGACAATTACTCAGTCATGCAACACTGTAACCAAATTATTTTTTTGTCCTTTTCTTCATACCAATAGAGCTTTCTTTTGGTGGTATTTGATCACCTCTTGGTTTCTTATTTTCTGCGCTATAAATGAAAAAAGACCGAAAATTTTGAAAAAAAATGAATTTTTCTTCGTTTCTGTGACAACATTTAGCAAATTAGCAATTTTTCTTCATAAATTTTGGCCACAATTTATACTACTACACATCTTTGGTAAAAATAACCCAAATTTTTGCATATTATATGATCTGTGTGAAATTTATAGAGTCTACAAGCTATGGTGCAAATCATAAAGATTTGCAAAAAAAGATCACATCTGATGTACTAAGGCCTATCTCCATTCTTGAGACCCTAACAAGCCAGGAAAGTACAAATGCCCCCCAAATGACCCCTTTTTGGAAAGTAGACATTCCAATGTATTTAGTAAGAGGCATGGTTAGTTATTTTAAGTTGTCATTTTTTCCCACAATTCTTTGCAAAATTACGATTTTTTTTTTTTTTTTCCACAAAATTTTCATTGTAATAGCTTATTTCTCCCACACGGAATGTGCATACCACAAATAACACCCCAAAATACATTCTCCTACTCCTCCTGAGTATAACGATACCACATGTGTGAGACTTACGCACAGCCTGACCACATACAGAGGCCTAATTTTGAAGTAGCACCTTCAGGCATTCTAGGAGCATAAATTACACATTTCATTTCTCAACCACCTATTACAGTTTTGAAGGCCCTGGAACACCAGGGCAATGGAAATATCCAGAAAATGACCCCATTTTGGAAAGCTAACACCCCAACGTATAATCTATGAGGCATAATGAGTCTTTTCAATGGTTCATTTTTTTCCAGAAGTTTTCGGAAAATGTGGAAAAAAATGAAAACGCATTTTTTTTTACACAAAGTTGTCCGTTTATAAGATATTTCCAACGCATAGCATTTACATAGCAAAAATAACACCCCAAAATACGTTCTACTACTCCTCCTGAGTATAACGATACCACATATGTGAGACTTTTACACAGCCTGACCACATACAGAGGCGCAACATGCAAGAAACACCGTCGGCGTTCCAGGGACACATAGCCTGCACATACCAAGAATTACACCCCCAAATACATTATGCTGAGCAAAGGGTAAAGAAAAGATTACCTGTGGTTTTAGAAGCGCAGTTGTCCACAGGAGGATATCACTGGTCCAGGCAGCAGGCAGGGACTTGGTCAGCAACAGCGAACACAGTTTTTCAGGCAGCAGGCAGGGATACTGTCCATATTACAGTCCAGGGTCAGTGCAGAGATGTCAGCAGTGCCAAAAATATTGGTCCTGGTAGTAGGCAGGTCCTTGTGGTGTGGTCAGTGCGGCATGATGGCAGTAAGTCCTACAGGCAGCAGACAGAAGTAGAGCCTCGTTCAGGACAGAATGGGGATAGGGGTAGAGGCTTCTCCCTCCCAAATCTCTTTGAAGCCTGCGAGTCTCCAGACCCTAATCTAGGAATAAGAAAACAAAGAAAATTGTTTTCTTCTTCCAGAAAAACTATACTGGAGCCCCTCACATATGTGAGACCCCGTGTTGAATCCCACTAGTCCAGTTGCAGAATACAAGATCAGTCCAAGAGGCAGGCAAATATCGTGGTCAAACAGTCCAAGGTCAGTTCCAGATCAGGCAGAGATATGTACAGAATCGTTAGACAGAAGCATGGTCGAATAACAGTCCAGGGTCAGTTCCAGATCAGGCAGAGGTATGTACAGAATCGTTAGGCAGAAGCATGGTCGAATAACAGTCCAGGGTCAGTTCCAGATCAGGCAGCGGTATGTACAGAATCGGCAGGCATAAGAGTGGTCAAATAACAAGCCAGGGTCCGTTACAGAGCAGGCAGTGGCATAAGGGGTGTGAAGGTGTATGAAGACAGGAACTGAGGATTATGTTTACCATACTTCACTAAAAATTTATTGAAGTATGGTAACGCCGAAAACAGTCGCCTATGCAGAGGCCTGGTTGGGAAGGACATTGTGCACAATAATAAGATGTGTCTCTTCTGACTCCTGCTCTGGTACACACCTTACATCTTTTTTGGCGTCTTTTGCCTGTTGGTGTGGGGGGATTTTATCCGGAAAGTGGCGCTCGGAGAGTCGACTAACAACGTCTGATCTGATATTTTCTGGTGGGCCGTTTGGGAAAATAAGGGCAGTGAAAACTTCCTCCTGGTAGCCAAAGAAACGTTTGGGGTTTTGGGTGGCGTTGCGGTAAATGACATTTGAATTATAAATGGCCAATTGAAAAAAATAAATTGCTAATTTTTTGTACCAATGGTATGTCCGTCTTGTGACCAGATATGGTTCCATCATTTAGTCGTTGAAGTCGACTCCTCCCATGAACAAATTATATTCGGAAATGCATTTGGGTTTCTTTACGGGGCCATTCCTTCTGGGGATTTCCACGAAGGTATCGTTGTGGATAGAAGATAACATGTATACATCCCTTCTGTCCCTCCACTTCACTGCCAGAACCTCCTTGTTTCTTAGACTTGCGGTTTCTCCTTTCCGCAGCTTCTTGTTCACCAGACTTTGAGGAAAGCCCTTCCGATTCTTTTTTACAGTGCCACATGCTGGCGTCTTCTTCCGGTGAAGGTTGTGGAACAGGGGCAGAGATGTGTAGAAGTTATCTACATAGAGGTGGTAGCCTTTATCCAGTAGGGGGTATATGAGGTCCCAAACAATTTTTCCGCTGGATCCCAAGTAGTCCGGACAATTAGGGGGCTGTAGCTGGGTGTCCTTCCCTTCGTACACCTTGAATGAATATGTGTACCCTGTGTCTCGGTCACATAATTTGTAGACCTTCACCCCATAGCGGGCCCTTTTGCTGGGCATAAACTGCTTCATTCTAAGCCTGCCACTAAATTTAATAAGGGACTCATCCACACATATGTGTTGGTCCGGGGTAAACAATTTGGGGAATATTTCTGAAAAATAATTTAGTATTGGTCGAATTTTGTAAAGGCGGTCATAATTTGGATCATTTCGTGGAAGGCACTGGGAATTGTCACTGAAATATAAGAACCTCAGGATCATCTGATACCTGGTTCTGGGCATTACCGCGGAGAAGAGCGGTGAGTGGTGGAGGGGGTGGGTTGACCAGTAGGTACGTAATTGATTTATTTGAACATTGGCCTCTCCTGAATTAGGAGGAAGCCACAAGGGGTTCTGAAGGGCATAGGGAAGGCCAGCATGGCTCCTAACCCTTTGGGGCTGAGATGACACCCCACTGGTACTTGGCCTTTCTTGCTGGGGCACTGCGGTGCTGGTGGACGGCATTGCGGTGCTGGTGGACGGCACTGCGGTGCTGGTGGACGGCACTTCGGTGCTGGTGGACGGCACTGCCTCACTAGAACGCCTTCGCTTGATGGGCCGGATATCTTCCTCCTCGGATTCATCAGTCAGTGTTTCACTGCTGAGGACTGGCTCATAATTTACGTCGGCTTCAGAATCCGAATCCGAAAAGGAATCTGAAGAGGAGAGCTCCCCGTTGCTCTCGTCGGCCGTGGAAATAATTTGGTACGCCTCCTCAGCGGAAAAGACACGTTTAGCCATGGTAGCACTGATGGGCACTGATGAGGTGGCACAGATGGGCGCTTTTGGGGTGGCACAGATGGGCGCTTTTGAGGTGGCACAAATGGGCACTGATGGGTCGGCACAGATGTGCACTGATTTATTGCACAGATGTGCAGATTTATTGCACGGATGTGCACTGATGAGGCGGCAGATGGGCACTGCTGAGGCGGCAGATGGGCACTGCTGAGGCGGCACAGATGGGCACTACTGAGGCGGCACAGATGGGCACTGCTGAGGCGGCAGATGGGCACTGATGGGTAGGCACAGATGTGCACTGATTTATTGCACGGATGTGCACTGATGAGGCGGCAGATGGGCACTGCTGAGGCGGCAGATGGGCACTGCTGAGGCAGCAGATGGGCACTGCTGAGTCGGCACAGATGGGCACTGCTGAGTCGGCACAGATGGGCACTGCTGAGTCGGCAGATGGGCACTGATGGGTCGGCACAGATGTGCACTGATTTATTGCACGGATGTGCACTGATAAGGCAGCAGATGGGCACTGCTGAGGCGGCACAGATGGGCACTGCTGAGGCGGCACAGATGGGCACTGCTGAGGTGGCACAGATGGGCACTGCTTAGGCGGCACAGATGGGCACTGCTGAGGCACAGATGGGCACTGATTGGTACAGATGGGCACCGATTGGCACTGGCGGGCACTGGCGGTGCACAGATGGGCACTGGCGGGCACTGGCAGGCACTGGCGGGCACTGGTGGTGAACAGATGGAGCACTGGCGGTGCACAGGTGGGCACAGGTGGGCACAGGTGGGGTAGATTTGGACACAGGTGGGGTAGATCTGGGCACAGGTGGGGTAGATTTGGGCACTGGTAGGGTAGATCTGGGCACTGGCAGGGTAGATCTGGGCACTGGCACGTTTACACACTACTAGAACACTCACTCGCTCTATCTGTCTCCTCACACGCTATCGCTGTGTGAGGAGACACATTCTGCAATGGGTGATGATCTCATTTGTTTACATTTGAGATCATCACCCATTGGAGGCAGCGATCGCACTGTAAACGGCCGCTGTAATTGGCCGTTTACAGCGATCTGTGATTGGCTGTGTCCAGGGGACACGGCCAACAAAGATTTTCCCCGATGCGCGCTCCCGGGAGCGCGCGGGGAGCTCTTAAAGGGGACGACGTCAATAGACGTAGTCCCGGAAATTGAGATCTGCGCTGTAGCCGTCATTTGACTATAGCGCGGATCTCAAGTGGTTAAATACGACCAGAAGAAAGCACTTTTTGTGTAAAAAAAAAAAAAAAGATAAAAATTTCATATGGTTACAGGGTTGCATGACCGTGCAATTGTCAGTCAAAGTGCAACAAAGTGCTTTGTGAAAGCTGACAATTGGCTGGACAGGAAGGGGGTGAAAATCCAGTACTGAAGTGCCGGTATTGAAGTGGTTAAAGTGGTACTAAAGGATATAGTGAAGGAGCAATATAACCCATTTTTTTTTTGTCCCATTGGGGTGATTTCCCTTCACTTCCAAACTGAGGGAATCCTTGGTTGTCACCAGGATCATCAGAACTAGTGTCCCCATTGGAAGATTTCCCCGTTTTTCTTTCACTTTCTATTTTCATGCACCGCTTTCTATTTACAGGCACCGCTGTCTAGGGCGCATGCGCCGTAGACAGCGGCGCGCAGGTGCACTAAGCACGCCGCTGTCAACGGCGATATGCCGCGAGTGGCGGCTCCCGTGCGCATGCGCGGGAGTGACGTCATCGCAGCTTCGTCAAATGACAGATGCGGAGCAGCGGGACCCACCGAGAAGATGGATGCTGCGGACTACAGGGGACAGCGATGCATAGTAGCCCATTATGCTTTACCTTTGCAGAGAATCAAAGAGGAAGTAAACCCATCAGGGTTTACTTCCTCTTTAAGGACCGGAAGATTTTCCCCCTTAATGACCAGGCCATATTGTGCGATACGGCACTGCATCGCTTTAAATGACGCTGTACCCAAACAAAATTGATGTCCTTTTTTTCCCACAAATAGAGCTTTCTTTTGGCGGTATTTGATCACCTCTGCGGTTTTTATTTTTTGCGTTATATACAAAAAAGGGCCATTAATTTCAGTGGACAGGAACAGTAAAAGGAGCGGTGTATACACTGCTCCTCCACCGCTCCAAAGATGTTGCTTGCTTAGCAGCAATGGGTGTTCGTGTGCAGGACCCTATGTCCCTCTGACAGAAGACAGTAATTGGCTTTTTTTTTTCAAAAGACAAAAGACGGCTACAGCACGGGCCTAAATTGCCAGGAGGGCTTCTATGTACGGGTGCCACCAACACCTGATCAGGTGATGTAAACAAAAGCCAGTCATCGTTTTTTTTTTTTTAAAAACTATAACGGGCTTTTGTTTACATCAGCCGTTATTGGCTGACAGCTGATCACGTGGTAAGGGGCCAGGATCACAGAGCACCCCGCAATTTAGGCGTGTGCTGTAGCCATCTTTTGGCTACAGCGCGGACAACGAGGAGGTTAAGATAAAAAAAGCTTCTGTGTGCAGCAGCCCACCTCATCCCCCATAAACCTTTCTTGAGCCCCATCTCGATCCAGTGATGTCCACGAGAGTCTTGGCTGCCTCTTCTGATTGACTGTGACAGCAGCAGAGTGCGCTTGACTGTCAATCAAAGTCAGTAAGCCAATGAGGAGAGAGAGAGAGAGGGAGTGGCCGAGCCACAGCGCCATGCCTGAATGGTCAAGCTGCTTGCTGTGGGAGCACTCACCAGGAGGGAGCGACCAGGAGTGTCGGCAGGGGACCCAAGAAGAGGAGGATCGGGGCTACTATAGGCAAAACCAACTGCACAGAGGAAATATGTATAACATGTTTGTTATTTTTAATCCCAAAAAAAACTGACTTTAGTATCACTTTAAAGCGGGAGTTGGCCGAGAGTCCGCCGTTGTTTTTTTTTTTTTTTAAAAGCCAGCAGCTACAAATACTGCAGCTGCTGACTTTTAAAATAGTGACACTTCCCCGCCCAGCGCGCCCGCGATGTCGTCACCCAAAGCCGATCTCTCGATCGTCTCTCGGGTGCTGCCGCCACCATCTTGGGTATGGGAATCAGGAAGTGGAGCCTTTTGGCTTCATTTCCCGGTTCCCTACTGCGCATGCGCGAGTCGCGCTGCGCAATAAGGATGGTCCCCGCTGTCTCTGGGATCCGTGTGTTTCTCAACAGGCAGCGGGGGACCTTCGGAAAGGGGCGTAGATTCTGCGGAAAGGGGCGTACCTTCTGCAGAATCTATGCCGGAAGTCGGTGCAGATACCTGTACTGTACAGGTATCTGCACCCCCCTCCCCCCTGAAAGGTGCAGATTGTGGCGCCGGAGGGGGGGAGGATTCCAATGAGCGGAATGTCCACTTTAGGGTGGACCTCCGCTTTAACCTTACTTTAATTTTAGTGAATGAAAGGATACGTTAGTTCCCCTTTAAGGTCAGATTGACAAGCTCTGCTTTATGGAATGCTGAAAAAGCATCATATGAATAAAACCCAACAGCAGCACGCACACATGAATACGCAGAGATGACAGTCAGACGGCAGCTGATAAACAAATCTTTTCATTAACTTGGGAAGCTGGCCAGTGGAATTGTGTGCTCATCCGAGCAGAACTCTTTGCATGTTCCGCATGATGGCCGGTGCGGCTCGGCATGCTGCGCACTAGGGGCGCTCCGACCAATGGCACTGATTTCCCCTGAGCCAGAAGATAGGAGAAAAAAAAAAAAGAAAATGAGATGTGGAGAGATGGACCTGAATCACAGATTAGAAAGAAGTGAGAGACTCAATAATCAAGAATAGTCACAGACAGGCTAAACTGGCAAAAAAATGAAATATTTCTGATGCCGGCCAAGAGGGGTTCATTCTTCAGATGATATGATGAAGATCACATATTTTAAAAGATAGGAATTGAAAATGGAGAAATGAAGCCTGAGCTTTCAAACTCACCCAGATAAAATGAACCATTTATAAGTCAAGCTTAAAGGGTAACTCCACTTTCATTGAAACAAAATATATAGCAAATAAAAAATATAATATACAGTGGCTATACATGCCATGTTGTAATTTCATATTAGTAAAATTATCCAGTCCCGATCAATGTGTAGCACAATACAGTACCATTTCAAGGCACTCCCACCCATCCTACAGGACTGAAGATTTAACCGATCAGCCGCCGTCATTATGTAATGCCCCATACACACGGTCGGAAATTCCAAAAGGAAAAAGTCAGATCGGATTATGTTGTCAGAAAATCCGATCGTGTGTGGGCTCTATCGGACTTTTTCAGTCGGAATTTCAGACGGAAAAAGTTTGAGAGCTGGATCTAAAATTTTCCGACAAGAAAATCCGATCTGACTTTTTACGATTGTGTGTAGAGAATTCCGACGCACAAAGTGCCATGCCACAACTTTGTGCGACCATGTGTATGCAACACAAGTTTTGGGTAAAATCCGTCTGAAAAAATCTGACGGATTTTGTGGTCGGACTGTCCGACCGTGTGCATGGGGCATAAGTGTACGTAGTTGTACATAGGTGTTATATGTAAGTGTACGCAGGTGTTGTATGTAGGTGTATGTCGGCACTTTAAGAACAACAGGTGCCTGCTGCATGACGCCAGAGCCGATGCGCGTGGCCGTGATGTCCGCCTACCACCCGTGATCGCTCGACAGAGAGCCAGAACGGGGATTTGTCAATGCAAACAAACAAATACCCATTCTGACAGGGGAGGAAAGAGAGATCTGCTGTTCCTAGTGATCAGGAACAGCTCTCTCTCTCTCTTCAAGTCAGTACACTTCCCCCACAGTTAGAAACACCTCCCAGGGAACACTAAACCCCTATCACCCCCTAGTGTTAACCCCTTCCCTGCCAGTATCATTTATACAGTAATCAGTGGCTATTTTTAGCTCTGAACGCTGTATAAATGTCACTGGTCCCAAAAAAGTGTCAAAGGTGTCTGATGTGTCCACGGCAATATTGCAGTCCCGCTAAAAATCGATGATCACTGCCATTACTAGTAAAAATAATAATAATAATAAAAAAGCTATAAATATATCCCCGATTTTGTAGACGCAAACCAATTAATATATGCCTATTGCAATTTTTCTTACCAAAAATATGTAGAAGAATACATATTGGCCTAAACTGAACTGAACTTTTTTTTGGGGATATTTTATTTATTATAGCAAAAAGTAAAAAATTTATATTTTTTTCAAAATTGGCCTTATTAGACACCCTCTCCCAGTTTTCTGGTCTTAAGGTAAATTGGGGTAAGTCATAAATTTTACCGTTGAAGGTTCCATCTCCGACCCTGAGGGCCCCGATAGGCTCCCCACTTCAGTGGGTTGACAAGGTGACATATTTGAGCTTGATTATCTCACAGTCAGTCTCTGACTTCATCACTCTTAATGTTACTCTAAAGCCCCGTACACACGAGAGGACTTATGTCCGACAGACTTCCGAAGGAGTTCTGCCGGAGTTCCGACAGAATTCTGACAGACTTTTTGACTGAGCGGACTTGGCCACACACAATCACACTAAACTCAGACGGATTCGAACGTGATGACGTACGACTCAACTCGAATAAAGAAGTTCATAGCCAGTAGCCAATAGCTGCCCTAGCGTCGGTTTTAGTCCGTCGGAATAGCACACACACGAGCGAATTTTTCGAAGGGACCGGGTCCGGCGGAGTTCCGCCAGAAAAATTTGAAGCATGTTCCATATTCTAAAGTCCGTCAGACTTTGGCGAATCAAAAGTCCGTTCCAGCCCACACACGATTGAATAGTCTGACGGAATCAGTCCGTCGGACTTTGGATGTTGAAAAGTCCGCTCGTGTGTACGCAGCATAATTCTGCAAATTCTTAAGCATCTTATGTAAGCCTGGCGTAACCTACCGCTATCCCTGATCGGTAGATGTAATCTGCTGAAAATGACATTTTTCCCCCTATTTCTATATATCTTCAGGAATTCTCCAGTATGGATACCCAAGACTATTTTTCAGACCATTATTAGAATAATTTCAGCATTCCTCAGGGGTGGGGGCACCACGTGTTCAATTGCAAGTGTTGCAACAGGTCTGGAAAGAAGGAAAGTTGGCGGTACCCAATTTTTCTAGGTATTTCTTAGAGGGGCAGATGGGATGTGCACATAAGTGGTTGTCTCAACCAGATCATGATGCCACAGTAACTCTAGAAGCTGCAGTTGTAGGATCCAACGAGGCATTGTCCTATTTGTTGTACCAGGGGAGTGCGGCTCCTTATCCCCTTACGGAGTCCATGCGATCAGTCATCAAAGCATGGGATTTGGTGCAATCCCCGACTGTCTAATGTTTTCTCGTATTCAGACTCTACACAGATCCGGGTCGCGCTGTGTCCTAGCAATGCGGTGTGGCACAATCGCCGCACTGCACGCCCCTGGGGGAATGCAAGAGCGGTAGTCCTGTAGGGCCATCATATGACGTCCACCCGGAATGAGAGCCATGCCGCCCAGCCGTCATTTGATGGCCGGCGGGGGGAAGTAGTTAAGGATGTCAGATTAAGGTGGAGTATCACTTTAAGGTTGTCAGATTAAGTAACACAGAAATTGTTTTGGAGGGAAAAGTAGGGGATGCAGATTTAGGCTAGAGTATGTCCCTTAAAAATCAACTAATTTCTTCCTTGGATGGTTCAAGTCTGAAGTAGGGGGTGTGTAGTATTCCTGACTAGCAGGGAAGCAAAGAGCTCAATGGTCATTGCCAGAGGGATAGCCAACCAACATCATATCACTTAGCCCTTGTACACACGGTCGGACATTCTGACAACCAAATCCATTGGATTTTGTCAGACGGATTTTGTCAGACGGATTTTGTCCGACGGATTTTGTCCGAAACTGTTGCATACACGCGGTCGGACAAAGTTGTCGGAAAATCCGATCGTTCAGAATGTGGTGACGTTATTTGGTTACGATGGGACTACGTTCAGGCTAGTAGCCAATAGCTTTGGTCTAGGAATTTGATCTGAGCATGCGTGGCACTTTGTCCGATCCAAATTCTCTACACACAATCGGACAAAGTCCGATCGGATCATGTTGTCGGAAAATTTTATAGCCCAGCTGGAAAACTTGGTCCGTCGGATATTTCGACAGAAACAGACCGATGGAACCCACACACGGTCGGATTATCCGACAACATGGTCCTATCGGACATTGTCCATTGGAATATCCAACCGTGTGTACAGGGGCATACACTGTCCAAATGCCCGGAGGATGCAGCCCTCCTCGGATGGGGATATCCCATATGGAACTATAAAATACAAAGAAGGGGAAGGTGCAAACTCCTAGTGCATTAGTTGAGTAAAAAAGTTTATTAATATGAAAAGCAGCCAATAAAAGGCATACTCACAAAGAATACAGCATGTCATTCTTCCATGTACATGCTGTATATTTGAGTATTTTTGGGAGCATGTATTTTATTGGTTGCTTTTCATATTAATAGATTCATTTTTTACTCTGATAATGCACTAGGGGTTTGCGCCTTCACTTCTTTGCTCTTTGTTTTTTGTAGTAAATAGCCTACAGCACTGAATGGGTTATGGTGGGGGGGTCGACAATCCGTCGATCGCAATCTACCGGTCAATTGCAGGCAGGTGACAGGTAAATCACAATCTTGTCCCTGGCTTGCCAACCCCCAAGTGGCAGAGCTGCACAGCAAAGCAGAGACATGATATAGCTAATCCTAGCTAGCAAAGGCATTCGTCACCCTGTGGCATGCCCTTTTCTTGCATGTGGCAGCCTATGACAGCTGCAGGATAGCTGGGCGGGTTCGAGCTCTTGTGCGAGCGCACCTGAGCTCCTTCCATGAGTGTACTGTGCCTATTCCAACTGGCCCTCCTCAATACAGAACAATGTGCTGCCCCCAGTGGTGTTCCTTCCTGACCCAACCCCAGTGGTGTTTCTTTCTGACTCCCCAGTGGTGTACCCTCCTCACCCCTCCAGTGGTGTAACCTAGGCTCCCCCCCCCCCCCCGGGTATTCGCTCCTGACCTGCTCACCCCTATCCACTGCCCTACTTTTCCCTATACACTGCTCTTCATGAGTTGAAAACAGGAGTTAAGACAGGAGTCTCTAACCTCTATCCTACCTCCATCCTCCCCTCCATTTTAAAGATCCCACTGCAAGGGGCAACCAGACAGCTTTCCAGAAATGTCAGGCTGACAGCAAGCCAGATTCACCGGAACCAGAGTGTTTAAAGGGGACAACCGCAGCCAGGTAAGCTCGCACCTCCACTCCCCCCCCCCCCCCCCAGTGATTGTTCCAGGGACTCCGTCCGACCGCCTACGGGGGTCAGGAAGGAATTTTTGCCCACTGGTGCATTTGGCTGCTACTGTCAGGGGGTTTTTCGCCTTCCTCTGGAACAACCATAGGTTAGCATACCCCTACCTCCGGCCTCCTTTCCATTTTTACGCTATCCTAGGACGACTATTCCAGATCACAGCCAGACTTCTTTTCTAAGCGGAGACCTCCACCTTAAGTAAAGGCAACTGGAACAGCCAGCAACGGAATACAACAACTCCTTCCGCATCCATATAGGCATCCCCTGATCAACTTGCGCGCTAATAGCCTCAAGCACGGCGGCAAGTCTGATACCTAGCCCCACCTCAGGATCAATACCCTGATCAGGATCATCATCTTAGGCCCATAGTACCATCAACAGCATCCACAAACCATGTGCTACTTCAAATACTCAGCTGAAGTTCTGCACAGACTAAGGAACATCAACACCACTTTGCCATCTTCCATACAAAAAATACTTCAAAGAGAACAACTATTAAAAACCGGACGACAAGCAGCTCCCAACCACAGGAAGACATCTACTCGACCACTACAATTAGATTGCGCCTTGATTAACGCCAGGTCTGCAGTCAAACATAGACTGGAAGTACACGACTTCATCATCGAGAACAATGTAGACTGCCTCTTCATCACCGAAAGCTGGTTAACCTCTGACTGCAACACCATCCTCACCGAATTGGTGCCGGAAAACTACAGGATCCTAACCGAACACCGGATAGGGAAAAAAGGAGGAGGCCTAGCAGTGATCTTTAAAGGTCACCTGGATCTCACTAAACCATCATCTCAGAACCCAGTGTCTTTTATGGAAACCCTGACGCTACATTTTCAAACAACACCCCATGACACCACTCATATTCTACTGTGCTACAGACCACCGGGACCAAAGTCCAATCTTCTTTCACCCCTCACGGAATCCTTTGCAATGCACACCCTAAAATTCAAAAATTTCCTGGCACTCGGAGATTTCAACCTTTGGGCAAACGAGCCTAAAGACCCCATCGCAACTGCCTGCATCAATCAACTAGAAGAACTGGGTCTACAGCAACTGATAAAGACTCCCACGCATGGGTCAGGACACACCCTGGACCTCATTTTCAAACAGAACATCGACGTCAACATACTCGACAACATAACTCTGCCATGGACGGATCACCACGCCATCAAATTCAAAATCACTACCAACATGACCAACGCAAAACGGAAACCTGTAACAACGCACTGGACCAGATCGCATAAAAAACTGTACTCCGAAGCCTTCAAAACCACTCTGTCCAAAAAAATATCTACAATAACCTTAAACCACTCTACGGAGGAAACACTCAACTCCCTGAACAAGGCATTACTGCAATCAGCAGACTCGGTAGCACCAAAACGCAGGGCTCTCAACAGGAAGAAAAATGCTGGATGGTTTAATAGCTCCCTCTCCGTACTAAAGCAAGAACGCAGAAGAGCGGAAAGAACATGGAGAAGAAATCCCACCGAGGAAAACCTATTTAACTACAAAGGTCTGACAGAGAATTATCGGAAATCAATCTTCAAAGCCAAAAAGGACCACTTCTCATATACAATCTCAACGGCCGCAAACCAACCACAGGAACTGTTTAAACTGGTTAATCAATCAATGAATCCGGTGTGCCTAGAACCCCCAGAAAGCGAATCCCAGGATTACTGTGACAAACTGTCGGATTTTTTCATCGATAAAGTCAAAACCATCAGGGAAACAATTTGTCAGAAGAAAACATCCAACCTCAGCCAGCAAATACATAAAGAGGATGTCCGCACCAACATACCGCAACCGCCAAAATTTTCACTATCCCCAATTACCGTAGACACCGCAAAAAACATCATTAATAAACTGCGTGACAGTACCTCACCTATTGACATCATCCCCACAAAACTACTGAAAGAATGCTCTGACATCGTGGCTCCAACCATAACCCACCTCATAAACCGATCATTCCACGAAGGGATTGTTCCCAGCATCCTCAAACAAGGCATCGTCAAACCTCTACTCAAGAAACCAAACCTGGACCCTCAGGATCCAAACAACCGTAGGCCGATTACAAGCCTCAACACCATTTCTAAGATCATGGAGAAAGCTGTAGTACATCAGCTACAACTTCACCTGGATACTCACAAACTCCTGGACCCGCTGCAATCAGGCTTCCGCCCGGGTCATGGAACAGAAACGGCTCTCCTCAAGATTTGGGATGACGCCCTCGAAGCAGCAGATGACGGAGAGCCGTGTCTCCTCGTACTGCTAGACCTAAGTGCAGCGTTTGATACAGTAGATCACAATACTCTACTCGTCCGCCTCACAGAAGTAGCCGGAGTCCAAGACATAGATCTCCAATGGTTCGCGTCCTTCCTAGGAAATCGGTCACAGACAGTGAAACTAGGAAAATTCCTCTCCAAAACTCGGGCAGTCACCTGCGGAGTCCCTCAAGGCTCTCCGTTGTCACCCGTTCTCTTCAACATTTACATTCGCCCACTCCTTCAAATCATCAGATGCTCAGATCTCTGCTTCCACTCTTACGCTGACGACACGCAACTTTATTTCCGGATCAATGGAAAAAAAGATCACCAACAACAACTTGAAAACTGCCTCAAATCAATAGAGGACTGGATGACCACCAACTCCCTCCAGCTGAACTAATCAAAGACAGAGCTTCTTATCTTACACCCAAATCATAAGCCCGCAACCAAAACCTCCTGGTCTCCACCAACCATCTTTGGGCAGACTATCTCCCCAAAGACCAAAGCGAAGAGTCTCGGGGTTATTTTAGACGCACAAATGTCAATGGATGCGCAAATAGGATCTGTAGTCAGTCGATCTCACCATCTGCTGCGAATGCTTCGCAGACTCATCCCTTTTATCCCAAAGAATGACAAAGCAGTGGTAGTTGGAACAATCATTAATTCACGACTGGACTACGCAAACTCGCTTTACATAGGATTACCACAATATCAACTTGCGCGATTACAACTGATCCAAAACACGGCGGCAAGGCTGATAACAGGAAAAAAACCCTGGGAATCCATTTCTCCTTCACTGAGGAGCTTACATTGGCTAACCGTAAAAAATCGGATCACGTTCAAGACCCTTTGCCTCACCCACAAATGCGTGCATAGAGAAGCTCCGCAATACCTAATGGAGAAAATAAATCATTACACACCAAACCGCAGTCTTCGATCAGCCAACAAAAACCTCCTCCTCGTGCCCAAAGCCCGGTATAAATCCAAGGGTGATCGGAGATTCGCTGTCCAAGGGCCTCGGCTATGGAATGCTCTACCAATCAACATCCGCCTGGAAGAAAATCACCTGGCTTTTAGGAAAAAACTCAAGACCTTCCTCTTTTAGCAGATGATCAAAGCTCGCCACAGCGCCTAGAGGCGATTCAGTTCGCATTGTGCGCTATATAAGTATTTCATTCATTCATTCATTCATTCATGCTACTAACCTATGTACATTGCCCTACTTCCTATTGACCTCTGTACACTGCCCTTCTTTCTACCGACTTCTGTACACTGCCCTACCTCCTATTGACCTCTGTACACTGCCCTACCTACTACTGTCCTCTCTGTACATTGTTATACACACTACCGACCTCTGTACACTGCCTACATCCTACTGACCTCTGTATACTGCCCTACCTACTACTGGCCTCTGTACAATGTCGTACACACTACTGACCTCTGCACACTGCCCTACCTACTGGCCTCTGTACACTGTCCTGCATATCATTGACCTCTGTATACTGATGTACATCCTTCTGGTTTTGTTCAGCTTCAGCTATTCTGGATGAAAGAGTCCTGCTTACAGCATTCAAGTCCCATAGTACCCAGAATTTCTGTGAGTTGCATTATAACTACAGTAATCTGCGGAACACTGCCATCTTGTGGCAAAATAACAATTCTGCAATACAGTAACATTGCACAGTGTTACACCTACATATTGGCAGAAAGAAGCTGAAAAGGTTGGAAGCGTTTAGCAGTACTAAATGTCATTTAGTTAGGTGATCTTTTATATAAATTTACTAAATAGTTCTATCATTTGTATAACTTTATTTTACTGTAAAACTAGTGCAAGATTTAATAGCCTCTCCTAGTCATTGGAAGACATAAACCAACATCCTCATTTTTCATTGGTCTTATTATTCTGAATCTCAGCCTAGAACTTGTACTGAATATGTACCCAATAAAAAAGTGCGATAATTGTATAGTAAATAGAGTTAATTTTGTGTTATAAAATATACATCAGCAATTCCTATCCATGGGTAGCTTAGCTAAGTTAAAAACTTGGAGAAAAATATACTTCTTTTGTATAATGCCCCATACACACAATCAGAATTTCTGACAACAAAGCCGTGGATTTTTTTCCGAAGGATGTTGGCTGAAATTTGTCTTGCATACACACAGTCACACAAATGTTGTCGGAAATTCAGAAGGTGAGAACGCGGTGACGTACAAGATGTACGACGAGCTGAGAAAAAGGAAGTTCAATAACCAGTGTGGCTCTTCTGCTTGATTCCGAGCATGCATGAGCTTTTGTGCGACGGACTTGTGTACACACAATCGGAATTTCTGACAAGTGAAGTTGGCGAAAAATTTGATAGCCTGCTCTCAAACATTGGTGTGGGGAAATTCCGACAGCAAATGTTTGATGGAGCATACACATGGTCGGACTTTCTGACAACAAGCGCACATCGAACATTTCCCGTCGAAAAGTCTGACCGTGTGTATGCGGCATGACTGTTGGTGTTGTATAGTGTAAGGAATGTAATTTCAGAATTCTGTATTCTACCATAAAATGCAACCAAAAAAGGAGTTTCTGTTTTCAATCTCTCATAGATTTATTAATTCACTTCTTCAACTTCGTAACAGGAAATGCAAATTTGTACATGCCTTAGGGTTTGCCTGCTTCAACTCATTTCAAACAATTTCCACTTCTTTTTAAGCTTCATCTGCATAGGAGGGAGCAAGTAGATTGAACCCATCACAATTTAAAGGAACACACCTGCTTATGCAGCTCACCCACACTCAAAATACGTATCTCCCTACAACCGCATCATGGGATGCTTGGCTCACATTTCCTGAATTTATACTAAGTCAGTGTGAAATAGCCAGCACTTCTGGCAAAAGCTTCCCTAAAATTCCAAATTCAACTTGGGAGAATAGAGATGGGCCTTAGCTACAAACTGGCCCCAGGTTGTGGTCTTCAGGATGATCCCACCAAGGGGTAAGTGAGGACAGGAAGGCTAAGGTGTGGAGACTGTACACTACAGGATCGGCAAGAATAGTCAAGTCCAGGCAGGGCTTAAGGCAAGCAGCAGTCAAGAGCGTAGTCAGGTTAACTCTGGTTAGCAGCAGTTGGGCAATCTGTTGGGTAAGTATTTTAGCTCTTTGTAACATGGGGTAACTGGGTTGAAAACACAGGGCCTTCCACTTCCTGGCAGTTCTGGATGTCTTTGCAGGGATTCTCTGAGTATCACTGGAAGTACTGGCAGAGATTTTGGAAGTCCTGGCACAGATTAACACACAGTCATAAATGGTTAGTACCCATTGAGGTCTACAGGAAACTCACCCCCACAGACCAGTATCTACATTTTGACTCCCAGACCTAGAAATTAGAGGTACTGGCAGGGATTCCGGAATCCTGACATGAATTTTTCGAGCACCAGTGGAAGTACTGGGAGAGAGTTTGCAAGTACCATTGAAAGTAATGGCAGGCATTCTGGTAGTTCTGTGTCATGATCAGGGGTCATGCATGGAGCCAAGTAGCTATAGCAGTAGAAATGTTCACACACAGAAACCAGCGGGATAAGCACACAAGCAAGTTCCCCTGGCAGGTGATGCCGGCTCGTTTGAGGTGCGGGGTCTAAGTACTAACTCATCTTCACTAGAGCTCTTGATCGTGGAGATACTAATGTCAAGTTACAGTCCTCAGCAATGTCCCACCAAGGAGGTAAGCAAGTCAGGGCTTGGTAACCGATCTAGCAGGTAGGGATCAAGCAGAAGTGTAGTTGATAAACAAACCAAGGAATGGTAATAAGTGATAGCAGGTTGGGATCAAGCAGAAACATAGTCAAAGAACAAGCCAAAGGTTGGTAACAAGTGGTAGTGAAGATATGGACAGCAACAGGAATGTGAGGAGAAAAATATTGGCTGGAGAAGAGCATAACAATCTGACAAACAGGAATAAGTTCATGGGAGAAACAAGGAGTCCAAAGCTCACCAAAAACAGGATATAAAGTGAGTCTGTCCAAGGGATTGAGCAGGGAGCTGTTCAGCATCTCACATTGCACAGTAAGAAGAATCACTGCCAGAGGCAACAGAGGTCCTGGGCTGGGATGCAGATCCTTTCAGGGTGGCCACTGGATGTCCTGAGATGAAGTTTGTGAGGAAACTTCTGGTGGCATTAACATCCTCCTCAGGTCAGGTTCCCAAGAACTTTCTTCTGGCCCATATCCTTCCCATTGAACTAGATATAATTTGTGCCTAAAGATCCTGAAATCAAGTATTTCCTCAACCAAATCAACAGGTAGAGGGGTGGGGGAACTTGTCCAGAGGAAGGGTTTTATTTTATTTTATTTATTTATTTATTTTAAGAAGGGTTTTCATGGAATGGTTTGAGCAATAAGTGAAAAACAGGGTGAATCTTTATAATGTCAGGAATGTTTAAAAAAGTGAATAGATTATTTGAGCTGAAACCAGGAAAGGTCCAATAAACTTTTGACTCACCTTTGCAGATGGAAAATGTATGTGCCTTCAAATTTTTGGTAGATAACCACATAAAAATGTAGGAAGTGATCTGTATTGTCTGTCAGCAGCCTCTTTGTAGCATTCCTGAGCCGCCTTCAAAGTCTTAATCAATTTCTCTTAAATTTTCAGTAATGTAGTTAACCTGTTGGTAACTGCAGGAATTGGAGTTGAGATAAGGAGATAACGATTAAAAACTGGATGATACCCAGTGTTTGCCACCTCAATACAGGGCACTTTCACCCCCTTCCTGCCAAGGCCAATTTTCAGCTTTCAGTGTTGTCACACTTTAAATGACAATTGCACGGTCATGCAACACTGTACCCAAATTACAATTTTATCACTTTTTCCCCATAAATAGAGCTTTCTTTTGGTGGTATTTAATCACCACTGGGTTTTTTATTTTTTGCTAAAAAAATAAATAAATAGACCTAAAATGTTAGTTTCTGTCAAAATTTCTGGTAAATAAGTAATTTTTCTACTTCACTGATGTGTGCTGATGAGGCGGTACTGGTGAGGCGGCACTGATGAGGAGGCAGTAATATGCAGCACTGATGGGCACTGATAGGCAGCACTGATGAGCACTGATAGGTGGCACTGATGAGCACTGATAGGTAGCACTGATGGGCACTGACATGCGCCACTTATGAGCAATGATAGGCAGCACTGATGGCCACTGATTGGCATTACTGATAGGCACAGATCGGCCTCACTGATTGGCATAAATTGGCATCACTGATGGGCACAAACTGGTGTCACTGATGGGCACAGAGTGGCATCACTGATGGGCACTGTAGGCACTGCATTGTTATCAGGGCACAGATGATCAGTGCCATAATTACCTATACCAATCTTCTTGTGAGGATCAGCCCTCCTTCCCTCACACTCTGTCATTGTGAGATTACTAGTAATTGAGGCGATTTTATCGGGACTGCAACATTGCGGCGGACAGATCGGACACTTTTGACACTTTTTTGGAACCACTTACATTTATACATATATATCAGAGCTAAGAAAACAGCCACTGATTACTGTATAAATGTCATTGCCAGGGAAGAGGTTAACACAAGGGGGCGATCAAGGGGTTAAGTGTGTGTCCTAAGGAGTGATTCTAACTGTGGGGTATGGGACTGCCTAGGGGAGGAGACCAATTGTTTATACTTAGTATGAACAACAGATATTGCTCCTCTCCCCTGACAGAATGGAGATCTGTCTGTTTACATTGACAGACCTCTGTTCTGTCTCTGTGTCCCAACTGTCCCTGATTTGGAGCAATGTCCCTTTGTCCCTCATTCCTCTTCATTTGTCCCTCATTTTGGTCTGATCTATATAGATGTATATAAAATTCACTTTTTAGCTATCAAAAAGTGTTTTACAGCACTAAAACTTTCATCTGATTTCTAAATTGCTGCATTTGTAAATTCCAAAAGCCAATATAAAGGAATATTAGTGGTAAAAAAAAGCGCTTGTGGATTTAACCAATCTTGTTTTGTTGTACAATTCTCCTTTAAGTGGGCGTGGTAAGGGGTGTGTCCTATGCCTGCATACTTTTGCCGATAGGTGTCCTTCATTCCCATCTCAAAAAGTTGGGAGGTATGTATTGCGACCACCAGGCATGCTCATCGGCTCTGTCGGTGTACCGCAGGCACGCCCCCCTAGTAGTCGGAAAGCGGCCGACGTACAGCTACAACGGCTGGCCCGGGGGAGCCAACCTTTCACAGTATAATGACGGCGGCTGGTCAGGAAGCAGTTAAATCACATTGCTAATTGCATATTGTACTTGTTTGTAGCCTAAATACTGAAATATGAACTTAAAACGGTAACTTTGTAACCTTTGTAAATGGCAGTAAAAATGAGGCCGTGCCAGTAAATTTTGGGTGTTGTGCCAGTAAATTTGAATCTGGTAGGAGAGTGTAGAAAGATATTTAGGCACCCACTGCACACACCTGAGGACCAGGGTCCCCGATCTGAGGATGAATCCTATGATAACTGTAACCTTGTATGTACTATAGCTCTATCCGCAAATGACAATACATGCTGAGCATACATATACACTGCACACCGCACACAAGCAGCGCTTGACAGGATGTGACATTGTGAAAGTTGTCACTGAGCATCTGGTGGCTTTTTCTCATGTTAAGCAGCAATGAATCAAAATTGTAAAAGCCAAGAAAAGAAATCTGATGAAATATGGGATAGGAAATAGAAAGGGACAGAATGAATAAAGGAGAAGAGGATGAATATTGGCAAACAATGCTTCACCGAGGCCATGCCTGTCTTCAGCCAGCGAAGGGTTACCAAGGCTCTATTAGCAATCAGGAGGTGGGGGTTAGCAGAACTCCTCACTGATTTAATTCTTGCCCTCTCCTCGCTGCTCTTTCTCGGCTCATTAAAATTATTGGATGGGAATTACTTCTCAAGACTAGAGGTGAAAAGTGAATTAAAGTACAAATGAAGGAGAGAGAATCTTCCACCTTTTCCTCCTCATTCCCCATATAATCGCTCCCTTCACTCATCCTTCTTTCCCCTCCTTTCTGTTCCCCTTTACCTCCATCTCTATTCTGCATGACATTACCTTTACCATAAAAGAGAGTTAAAGACAAAACAGACAAAAACAACAAAAAAATGAGGCCTGGTGACTACTTAACCACTTCAGCCCCCTGAAGATTTGGCTGCTGAATGACCAGGCCAGTTTTTGTGATTCGGCACTGGGTCACTTTAATTGACAATTGCGCGGTCGCGCGACGCTGTACCCCAACAAAACTGAAGTTTTTCCACAAATAGAGCTTTCCTTTGGTGTTATTTGATCATCTCTGCGGTTTTTATTTTTTGCGCTATAAACAAAAAATGAAAATTTTGAAAAAAACACAATATTTTGTACTTTTTGCTATAATAAATATTCCCATTTTTTTTTTTTTTTTAAAGCAAATTTTTTCTCAGTTTAGGCAGATATGTATTCTGCATATTTTTGGTTAACAAAAAATCGTAATAAGTGTATATTGATTGGTTTGCACAAAAGTTATAGCATCTACAAAATAGGGAATAGATTTATAGCATTTTTATTTATTTATTATATTTTTACTAGTAATGGCGGTGATCTGCTTTTTTTTTTAACGGGACTGCGACATTATGACGGACACATCAGACACTTTTGAAAAATTTTTGGGACCATTAGCATTTATACAGCGATCAGTGCTATAAAAATGCACTGATTACTGTAAAAAAATTCACTGGCAGGGAAGGGGTTAACAGTAGGGGGCGATCAAGGGGTTAACTGTGTTCCCTGTGTGTGTTTCTAACCATAGGGGGAGGGGACTGACTAGAGGAAATGACATATCGTGATTCCTAGCTATTAGGAACTCACGATCTGTCTTTCCTCACAGAACAGAACAGGGATTTGTGTGTTTACACACAGAGGTCCCTGTTCTGACTCTCTCATGCCCATGATCGCTCATGGCTGGCGGTCAACGCGACCGTTGGCCACAAGCATCGGCACCACCCGAGCACCTGCCATCCCGCTTAAAGGAGCCGACGTAAAGCTACGGCGCCTCGCGGGGTCGTGCCTACCTGCCGCAGTATAATGACGGCGGCTGGTTGGCAAGCGGTTAAAGTGGAAGCAAACCCTGATGGGTTTTACTTCCTCTTTTGCTACCTGCAAACCCTGCAAATTAAAAGCATAACGGGCTAGTATGCATTGCATACTAGCTCATTATGTGACACTTACGTGCAAAAAGCCCGTGCTGTCCCCTGTGCAGGCCGCGTCCATCTTCGCCCCCCCCCCCTTCCTTCCGGGCCGCCAACTCTGGCTCTGTGACTGGCTGGAGCCACATGATGTCACTTGCGTTCATGCGCGTGGGAGCTGTCAGTGACGGCACTTGCAAGTGAAGAAATGGCACCGAGTTTCTTCACAGCTCATGCGCCGATGACATCATCGGCGCACTACAAGGGAAATATCTCCTACGGTGCACGTTTTGGAGATATTTCCACTACCTATAGGTAAGCCTTATTCTAAGCTTACCTATATGTAAAAGTCACACAAAAGGGTTTACAACCACTTGGAATCCCCCAAAGTATTATACATTTTCTGAAAGCAATAAAAGAGTGGTACCATTTTTTTTTGTTCTGACTGTTTATCAAGCGCATATTTTCAGTTAATAAAAAGACACTGAATTTTTTTTAAATGATCTCTTTTTATGTTTTATTTGGAGAACTTGGATAGTAGAAGGGAATTAGAAAGATACTCCAGAAGAGCAAGCAAGGACAACTCTCTCTGTAGCACTTTGAAGCAGATTATCTGCAGAACCATACAAAGTCTGTATGGAATAAATGAGTCCCTTTGTAGCAGAAGGAACTCATTGGGTTTTGTATCAAGACACTAGCCAGTGTCCCCTTTAGCTCACACTCCGAGTATGCTGACTTCTAGGACCAAGAGGGGGAGTTCAGCAACACACACTGTCTCATTGAATCCCTTTAGGCCCTTGTACACACGGTCTGAGATTCCGACGGAATGTGTCCTATCGGACCGTTTTGTCAGATAATCCGACTGTGTGTGGTCTCCATCGGACTGTTTCCATCGGAGTATCTGACGGACCAAGTTTTCCAACTTGTCCGTAAAATTTTCCGACAAAATGCTCCGATTGGACATACTCCGATCATGTGTAGCCTACTCCGACGGACAAAGTGCCACGCATGCTCAGATCAAATTCCTAGACCAAAGCTATTGGCTACTAGCCTGAACGTAGTCCCGTCGTAACGAAATAACGTCATCGCGTTATGTACAATCGGATTTTCCGACAACTTTGTCCGACCGTGTGTATGCAACAGTTTCGGACAAAATCCGTCGGACAAAATCCATAGGACAAAATCCAACGGATTTGGTTGTCAGAATGTCCGACCGTGTGTACAAGGGCTAGGGCAGTGGTTCTCAACCTGGGGGTCAAATGATGATTTGCCAGGGATCACCAAACCCTGGGCTGTTTCTGAAGCCCGCACCACTCTCCCAGCCTTTTTGAGTCTGCCCAGCGGGGCTGTTCCTGGAGCCCATGGCCGCCAACTCAGCCTCTTCGCAGCCACCCATTCAGTTCATGGCATGGCTGGGGGGGCAGAGACTAGAGGTCAGCTGACTGATGAGGAATGTGAAGTGGGAGGGGGTGGAGGAGACCCTATCACCTGATTTTGGCATAGGTGTCACTGCTACGAGACACCACAAAGTCAGAGACACGGCAAAGTTGGAGACACAGTGAGTAAAACTACTTGTGATTATAATTGCCATTAAAAGTCCCCACTACAGTTCTCAGATCAGCAAATGACCTTGATCAAGAGTACCTAAGTTGGCTGATCAGAACTCCCCCCAGCATTGCCACTGATCCCAACCCCCCGCCCCCCCCCCCCCCCCCCCCCCACACACACACACACACACACACCAAGGAGTAAGAGAATTAATAAAAATAGAGAATGCGTGGAAGCAAGATGAAAAGAGGGGAGAGGAACAAAGAAAAAGGGAGAGAAAGAATAAGAGAAAACACACGAAAGATGGCTAGAGATGGTGTTGGGGAAAAAAACAAGAAATTAGAGAGAGAGAAAGGGGAAAGAAAGGAGAACAAAGAGAAAGAGTGGTACATCCTAGAATGTACCATAAGGGGTTTTAATACTGTACGAGTGGAAAGGACTCAATGTCCGTGGGTTAGGGGTGCAAATTACTTGTATTGCCTAGGGTGCTGATAACCCACGCTACAAAAATAATTTTACTGTTAAGGGTCTCCACAACTTGGGAAATTTTATCAGGGGGTCATGGCACTAGAAGGTTGAGAACCACTGCTTTAGGGGGTCAATACTCACAAAATATCCAGGGACAGCTGGTAGCCTCCTTCCAACTTCCAAGCGACACTCTATACCAGTGATACCAGACCAGATCCGTGGACATCCTCCCTCAATCAGCTTGCAAAGGAACCATGGGTTGCAGCTTATAGGTTTCGGGTCCTCAGGTCAACCACCTAAGGCCGCATGGCAGCCTCTTCTCCACCTGGACCTCTCTCAGAGGAAAGCTGGACACAGAGCCCATGTGCTCTTCAGACTTAAATACAAGCACCCAGCATTCCTTGGGGCATATCCCCTTTTAATTGGCCAGGGTTGTATCTTCATCCATGCTCCTCTCACTGCCAAATATGTCTCATTACTATTGGACCAGTGTGAAATCTCCAAGACAGCATGAGCAGCATCAGAGTACATTGAGCAGACCTCACTAAACAATCACAGCTCTCTGTTAAGCAGTCGGCACTTAAATGTCTGCTTCTCTGTTAAGCAAAACAATTCAATAACTATATACACTCTCTAGCAGATTGCTTGGTTCTCACAGTTCCCCAAGCAGAGAGTCGCTGACTGTCAGTCGCTGGCTTTCTGCTCTGCCCCCTGCATGCTTACTGGAGTGCTGGGCTGTGTAGAGGGCGGAAGCATCCGGCTCAGGCTCTCAGCGGCTCAGGCTCTCAGCGGCTCGCCTGTGCCGGTTGAGGCATGTGGGCAGATTCCAACTCCATTGTCATGATTTTGCCCAAGCCTGGACCAGCACTATGATGTCAGCAGACAGCGGACTTCAGCCCGCTATCTGCTGAATACAGGTCCCAGGAGTGCAGAACGAACTGCACTTCTGTGATCCACAGGAGAAGTACAGCCAAACAAGCTTTCGCTGTACTTCTGTTTTAAAGGCAAAGATTCAAAGTTATAATAGAGCTATAGGGTTAGCGTATATTGCATGTTGTTCAAATTGAGAATTGTTGTCAAGTAAAAAGAGCATCCATTGCTCCAAAGTATGATGAGATATATGGAAACACTCAAGGTGAACACATTTAAAACCTAGAATTCAATTCATTCTTCAGTGAGTTGACTTATGAATGGCGACAAACGAAGCAGGCTCCAACCAAACATGGGGCCCATGCTGGGAACACCTCAAATTGTAAGAGACTTATGTTGTTGCTCAAGAGCCCTCTGGGCAGAAAGCCCTTTCTGGCCATGGAAACAGCCCTAGTGATATGATAGCCACTAATACAGTGACAACAAACATGTCTATTGTTAGAGATGCTACAGCAAAAGACCAACTGTAGTACTGCGTTCTAATAAAACTATCTATACATGGGTTAGTCTAATCCAGGTATAACTGGCCTGTGCCATAACATGTCAAAATCAAAGAGGAAACTTTCAATGGGGACACCTGTTCCAGGTGTTCTTCAAAAGTTCTGTTTAGGAGATTTTCTCTAACTTCCTTTTGTGTCTCTGGGACAGAAAGTGAAGGAAAGTTTCCCTAAGAGTACATAAACAGCAAAAAAAATAACCCAGCAGGGCTTTTAACCCTTCTGTACTATACAAAACCAGATGTAGCACCCTGAAATTTAGGCAGGGTTGCTCTTCATAAATTTACTTGCCAGGCATAGTTATCCCGGTTGATTGATAGAGATCTATTGATTTCTCCCTAATTTTGGCCTTGTTGCACTGTTCTTTTCTACCACTAGGTGGCTGGGTACTTAGTGGTACTAGATACGAAAAGGGCAATGCAAAGTTGGATTATGGGTATATGGAGCATATCAGCTAATGGGCAAGGGGTTTTCTTGGATCCCTTGGCCTGCTGGGAGAACCTATATATTTGGGTAGGGACAGGTGATCTGTGTTCTGTGCCACCTGGACGGCTGTCTGGGTGGACCTGTGTTGTACTGCCTGGGCTGCTAGTCTGGAGATTGGGCCTATCCCGGGCACATCTGGCTGCTAAGCTGTCTATCCAGAAGCAAGAGAGCAGATGGGGTTGGGACTGTGGCTTGCAGTCCAACCAGAAGTGATGGCTCTGATGGCCAGATAACCTGTTGTGGTCGGAGGTAGAGGGGAAGCTTTCGCCAGTAAGGGACCAACCATCTTATTTCCAGGTACCACAGAGAGTAACTGAAGCAAGTACCGAAGCGGTATTCTCACCAAGCGGGGACGGTGAAGAATCGAGAAATTTCAGTGGGTGTCAAGCCAGGCCCCAGCCAGCGGAGGTGACGATTGCAGAGCAGCCTTGTGTGTCAAGCCAGGGGCCGAGCAGACCAGTGGGGTGAAGCTTGAGAGGTATCTTGAGTGCCAAGCTAGGGACCCAGCAGAGAGGCGGGGGTGCGCTTGAGGAAGATACCACCGTGAAGATTGGAGGTGCTCAAGGGATTCAGTGGCAGTGAATCAGTGGGTCTAGTGAGAGACCGGGAGCTCAGTGGGCTGAAGAACTACAAGGAGTGATTGTAAGGCAAGTGAAAGGAACTGTTAAGCTTTATGTTAGGAACTATTAAAGACTGTAACCATAGGACACAGGATTCCTGCACATGCAGATGTGGCGTCTTGCTGGATGCCTTTCCCTGCATTGCTGTCCTGATATTGAAATCTCAAAGTCTGCCAATTGAACTTGCAATTACTTAAGGGTGTCTTGGCCCTAACCCTCTTTCCCCAAAAAGTTTAAGAGAAATTAAAATCTCTTTTGCATTCAAGAAGTGTCTGGCGCCCAATGACTTTAATCATCTTGCACCCACCATGCCTCACAACCCACTACATACAGAAGGATTTCAGCTATCCCTGCCCTGGAGGTTCTCATTAGACCAAAGGAGGCCTGGGACCTTGCTACACAAAAATAAAATTTGGCTATGCATATACTTTAATGATTTATTATTGAATACAGAGCTGCCTTCATTTATGTTTTATATATGATCTGATTTCCGCTTTAGAAGGCTTTGTTTTCCTTTAAAAAGGGCGAATTGAATTGGTACATGTCATTTCTAACCTTATTTATCCATGTAATTATTTTTGCGTGGTCGCGCCTCCTCTTCTCTGAATTGAAGTTTCTTCATCAATCACCGGCTCTTCTTTACTAATCCTCTTTTGATTTTTGACTTTTCCCCTTGAACAACCTCCTACATTGCCTCCTGTGGACTCTAGCGTTTGTTTTCATCCTACACAGTCCTCTCATCATGAATTATTCCTTTTTTTTATATTATGAATTACAAACACCCCTTCCATAAGAATCCATTTTTCTCCTTTCTTCTACTTTGCCCCTCTGCTTGCCCTTTGGCACCCTTGGCTTCTGCTGTTTGTACCATTATATTGCAGCTCCCCTTCTCCATCTCCATTTTCCCTCCTCCCCCTCTAATGTGCTCTAACAGCTGTAATTAGAAGTCCTGACATCTCTGCAAATGTTCAGACTGCTAAGTCCAAAGTGTAATATATAAAGCGAAGCCTGTGGGGGGTCTCTGTACCCGGCAACTGTGAAATGGGTAGACGGAGTAACTCTTGCAGTGCCCTTCTCTAAAAACAAAACAATCAAGCTAGTGCTTTCTGGAACTGTTACTGCTAAGATATAACATCTTTGTTCTTTTTATCATTTTATTTGAAGGCAAAACAGTGCATTTTAATGTACCCTGACATTAAAATTAGTTAAATACTGCTGCAGGCATAAAGTGCAAGTGCCTGGGGGGGCCTCCCAAACCCTACCGTCATGGCCAAAGCCCAGCAGGTTCCCGACTTCTGGGTAGGGATGAGCCGAACACCCCCCGGTTCGGTTCGCACCAGAACTTGCGAACGACCCCCGCGTTCGGTACGAACGTTAGAACCCCATTGAAGTCTATGGGACTCGAACGTTCGAATTGGAAAGTGCTAATTTTAACGGCTAATATGCAAGATACTGTCCTAAAAAGGGTTTGGGGACCTGCCTCCTGCCTCAGGGGACATGGGTCACTGCAAAAAAAAGTTTTAAAACGGCCGTTTTGGCGGGAGCACTGATTTTAATGACGATTAAAGTGAAAAAAAAAAGTGAAATATTCCTTTAAATATGGTGCCTGGGGGGTGTCTGTAGTATGCCTGTGAAGTGCCACGTGTTTCCCGTGTTTAGAACAGTCCCTGCACAAAATGACATTAAACGGAAATAACACCATTTAAAACTGCTTGCGGTTTTAATGTTATATCTGGTTCCTGCAATATGGTTGAAAATCATTGAGAAACATGGCATGGGTAGCCCTCCCTGCCCATTACCAGCCTATTTGGGTCTTGTACGCATATTAAGGGGAACCCCGTACCCATATTAAAAAAAGGAAATGCGTGTGGCCCCCAGGCCCTATATACTCAGAACAGCAGTATACAGGCGGTGCAAACAAGACAGGGACTGTGTAGGTTTGTTGTGTTAAGTTGAATCTGTTTGTCATTTTCAACCGGTACATTTTTAAAGTGTAGCTCCAGTCAAAAAAACTATCTTTAAGCTTTTTGGAAAACATAGGGAAGGGTTATCACCCCTGTATAATTTGTTTTGTCGTCCATCTTTTTTCATCTCACTTGCTGCTGTCTACTTGCGTTTGCAAGTAGGAGATGTTTGTAAGTTGGATGTTTGAAAGTAGGGGCCTGCCCTATATTATAGCGGTATGTACTGGGTACAGAGCACGCAGACAGCACGCACTATCTCCTAACACTACTGACTGCAAGCTCTATTATTAACCACTTGTTAGCCCAATGTTTGCATAAAGTGAAAGATGAAGTTATGCTGAGTAAATAGATATCAAACATGTCACTCTTCAAAATTGCACATGCCCGTGGAATGGCGCCAAACGTCGCTACTTAAAAAATCCCCATAGGCGACACTTTAATTTTTTTTTTTTTTACTGGTTACATGTTTTGAGTTGCAGAGGAGGTCTAGGACTAGAATTATTGCTCTCGCTCTAACATTCTCGGCGATACCTCACATGTGTGGCACATGCGAGCACATGGGGACATGGGCGCTTTAATTTTTATTTTATTTTTTTATTGTTCATTTTACTTTATTTATTTTAGTTTGACATTTTTTCCCCCAAAAATATATTTTTGATCACTTTTATTCCTATTACAAGAAATGTAAACATCCCTTGTAATAGGAATATGGGGTGACAGGTCCTCTTTACAGTGAAATCTGGGGGGTCAATATGACCCCACATCTCACCTCTAGGCTGGGAAGCCTGAAATAAAAAATAAAAAAAAGATTCTGGCTTTGATCGTACTGGCGAGTTGGTAGAAGCACCGGAGGGCGGTGAGGGGTGGGGGGCGTCTATGGCTGGGTATTTCAGGGTATCACCGAGTATGGCTGGGTATCTCTGAGTATGGCTGGGTATGGCAATTTATGACAGGGTATTACAGAGTATTGGCGGGGTATTGGCGGGGTACTACAGAGTAATAGCAGGGTACTGCAGAGTATTGGGGGGTACTACAGAGTAATGGCAGGGTACTGCAGAGTATTGGGGGTACTGCAGAGTAATGGGGGTTACTGCAGAGTAATGGGGGTACTGCAGAGTAATGGTGGGTACTGCAGAGTATTGGGGGGTACTGAAGAGTAATGGGGGTTACTGCAGAGTAATGGCGGGGTACTGCAGAGTAATGGCAGGGTACTGCAGAGTATGCACTGGTATTGCAGAGTATTGGCAGGGAATTGAGGGGTTAAATTCGGTGAGCAGCGATGTGGGCACTGCAGATGCAGCCCACATCGCTGCTGACACCGATCTCTTTCCCCTCCGCTGTACCGATCGGTACAGAGAGGGGAGGGAGGAACAGGCGTCATAACATGACGCCGGTTTGTTTCCAAGTGATCACTCCGTCATTTGACGGAGCAATCACGTGGTAAACGGCCGCTATGAGCGGCCGTTTACCGTGATCCGTGATGCGACCCGGCGGTCACGGATGCTCTCGAGTGCGCACACCTCGGGGCACGCGAGAGCAGAATTCTGGGAGGCCGTTAATTAACGGCCTCTCAGAGTTAAACAACCCCCCTGAAGCCGTTAATCGGCAATGGGCAGTTGTTAAGTGGTTAAAGCTAGATCACTAGCTATATAGGTGAGGTGAATATAGTGGTGTATACTGCAGTCAGGGCACAGACAACAACCACTACACAGCAGCAAGATAGGAAATCAGCCAAAAACGATTGGTGTGTACTGTGTTGAAGGTACACAGAACACCCACTGCTTCAGATGCTAAGTAACACACTACACGAGGCCGCCTCAAAGGCGGACTTATATAGTGTGGGGCGTGCACTACACAGCCTGAGCTATGATTGGCCACAGGCAGGATGCCTGTGGCCAATCATGGCTCTCCTCGCTGCCGGCGCTGCGATTGGCCAAGCATGCGGGGTCACAGTGCATGCTTGGCCAATCATCGGGCAGCAATGCACTGCGCCAACGCAGTGCATTATGGTCCGCGCGCGCGTCACTCGAATTTTGACGCGAACGGCCAAAACGTTCGGAATTCGCCGAACGCACGAACAGCCAATGTTCGAGTCGAACGTACGTTCGACTCGAACACGAAGCTCATCCCTACTTCTGGGTAGTGTTGGAGCTTGCCACTAAGTTTCACTACTACAAATTCCTACTGGACCATCATAATGTCCGACAGATTCACTGGCCAATAGAAATGTAAAAGAGTCAGGAGTGGGCACGCTTCATCACCAATCAGGAAATGAGGGAGCTTTGCCTTCAGAATGGTTGAGATTCGGCAGTGACTGGAGGGTTTGAGAGGATGCTGCACTTTGAAGACATATTCTCTTTAACCACTTTCAGACGGGACCATTTTGCTGACTTAAAGCGGTTGTATACCCGCTGATATGTTTTTTTTTTTTTTGCCACCTGCAAAGGAAAAGGCATAATGAGCTAGTATGCACCGCATACTAGCTCATTATGAAATACTTACCTTAGAACGAGGCCCCGACATCTGTCCCGATCCACGCCGAGGGAACATGTCAGCTCCCTCTGCGTTTCTTCTGGGTATCGCGGCTCCGGTGCTGTGAGTGGCCAGAGCCGTGATATCATCACTCCCGCGCATGCGCGTGGGAGATTTCATCCCGGCAGGGCCCGGCGTCTACCGGGCTTTCAGCCGAGAATCCCCTGTGCGCATGCGCCGCTGCAGTCAGCGGCACATTGCGAGGGGAATATCTCCTAAACCGGTTTAGGAAATTTTTTTTTACCTACAGGTAAGCCTTATTATAGGCTTTCCTGTAGGTAAAAGTAAAAAAATTGATTATACAACCACTTTAAGACCAGACCACTTTTTGCGATTCGGCACTGCGTCACTTTAACTGACAATTGTGCGGTCGTGCGACGTGGCTCCCAAACAAAATTGAAGTCCTTTTTTTCCCACACATAGAGCTATCTTTTGGTGGTATTTGATCACCCCTGCGTTTTTTATTTTTCGAGCTATAAACAAAAATAGAGCGACAATTTTGAAAAAAACGCATTATTTTTTACTTTTTGTTATAATAAATATACCCCAAAAATATACAAAAAAACATTTAGGCCAATACGTATTCTTCTACATATTTTTGGTAAAAAAAATCGCAATAAGCGATTATTGATTGGTTTGCGCAAAAGTTATAGCATTTACAAAATAGGGGATAGGTTTATGGCATTTTTGTTAATATTTTTTTTTTTTACTAGTAATGGCGGCGATCAGCGATTTTTATTGTGACTGCGACATTATGGCGGACACATCGGACATTTTTGATACATTTTTGGGACCATTGTCATTTATACAGCAATCACTGCTATAAAAATGCACTCATTCCTGTGTAAATTACACTGGTAGTGAAGGGGTTAACCGGGGGTGGCAGTGCAGGGGTTAAGTGTTCCTAGGGGTGTGCTACTAACTGTGGGGGGCTGGGCTTTGTGTTAGTGAACAATCACATGGAGCAGAGATCAGTGTCATTTGTTGCTAGGCAGAACGGGGAGATGCTGTTTACAATGGCATCTCCCCATTCAGTCTCCCAATGAGACGATCGTGGGTATGCCTGCGGCGATCGATTCCGCGGGACCCGCGACTGGGCTCACGGACCGGCACGCGAGCGTGCCGCCGCCGCCGGCGTGCATGCGATGGCAGGGCGGCATATAGAAATGGACGTGCCTGTACGCCAATATGCCTGCCCGTGCCACTCTGCTGACGTACATCGGCGTGCGCCGGTCGGGAACTGGTTAAAGGTGCATTCCAGGTATGGATATTTTATACACAGTTATATTGGTCCAGCTTGGATCAATTCAACTATGCAAGGCCGTCCAGGGTGAAATTGCAAACAATACATAGATAGTAAACGTGAAAGTCCAAATAAAGTGACTGATGTGCTTGAATCCAAAAGTGCTCCAAAATTTTCATGGTGTGCCACAGAACCCCCTCCTGTGTCCCCACTCACCGGATCAAATGGACCCCCAGCCTTTCAGTCCAGGGTTCCCTTCAGGCTCAGAAATGATGGCCAGGAATGGCAGCTTTGGCATCAGATCATCAGAAAAAACTTCCTCATTACAGATACTCAGCCAGAATAACAGGTACCCAGAATGAAAAGGAATGGACTAATAGTAAAGTACCGATATGAAAAGAATTTATTGCGCATAGAAATGGATACTTACAGGAAGCAAGATAAAATCTGGCATAAAAACATGGTGTTGTGAATACAGGAAAAGCCGTTCATGATGTGCGTTCCACGATACCGGAAGTGACGCCAATAGGAACTGGAAATTACGTCAATATTGAGTTGGCCCACCCTTTGCAGCTATAACAGCTTCAACTCTTCTGGGAAAGCTGTCCACAAGGTTTAGGAGTGTGTCTAAGGGAATGTCTGACCATTCTTCCAGAAGTGCATTTGTGAGGTCAGAAACTGATGTTGAATGAGAAAGCTTGGCTCGCAGGCTCAAATTCATCCCAAAGGTATTCTATCGAGTTGAGATCAGGACTATGTGCAGGCCAGTCAAGTTCCTCCACCCCAAACTCACTCATCCATGTCTTTATAGACCTTGCATTGTGCACTGGTGTGCAGTCATCTTGGAACAGGAAGGGGCCATCCCCAAACTGTTCCTACAAGGTTGGGAGCATGAAATTGTCCAAAATGTCTTGGTATGCTGACGCCTTAAGAGTTCCCTTTACTGGAACTAAAGGGCCAAGCCCAACCCCTGAAAAACAACCCCACACCATAATCCTCCCTCCACCAAATGATTAGGACTAGTGCACAAACACCCTCCTAAACCTTGTGGACAGTCTTCCCAGAAGAGTCAAAGCTGTTATAGCTGCAAAGGGTGCACCAACTGCATATTGAACCCTACGGATTAAGACTGGGATGCCATTAAAGTTCATGTGCATGTAAAGGCAGGCGTTCCAATACTTTTGGTAATATAATGTATGTATATAATATACCTGTGGGATCCCTCTAGAAATCACTGAAGCAGACATCACTATTTTAGTGATCTGAACTTGCTTCTGGGTCCCAAGCAGCTTCCCTGCTGCATTCTGAACACAGGAGGTTGACCGCTTGGCACAGGCACCATTAAAGTGGAGTTCCACCCAAAAATGGAACTTCCGCTATAAGTGAAGGTGACCCCCTGACATGACACATTTGGCATGTAATTTTTTTTGGGGGGAGGGCGGATACCCTCTTTTTAGAGGCATCCAGCTTGGATCCTGGGCCGATCGTAGGGTCTCAGACGCCTGGTTGCAGCAATATTTGTGGTGCCCCCACATGGGCATGGTCATCTTACTAAATCTTCCCCTTTACAAATGTTTCTATGGCAATGACTCAAACACAGAAATGCTCCCCTAAAGAGACTTCGTTACCCTGGGATCCTCCCATGATCTCTTAAACAATAAACAAAATACAGGAAGAGAAGCAGTGTACTCTAATGGGACCTGAAGGGGGGTCTCTCTAACGAACACAGAGAGGGCTTCTATTAGAGAGTTTGTTTGAAAGAGCTCCCAGACATACTGTGGAGTGCCAGCCCCAGCTCGCCTCTGTGGGAAACTTGGAAAGAAGAAAAAAATCCAGAACTTCGGATTGCCTTTTATTTTGTGCACAAAGATAACACCAAAGACACCAGACTGTGGCCGGGTAGATGTGTTTCACACATACATCTTGTGCTTAAAATGGAGTTCCCCTAAAATATTTTTTTAAAGTCAGCAGCTACAAATACTGCAGCTGCGGACTTTTAAAATAAGGACACTTACTTACCACATCCCTTGGCTCTCGGGTGGAGGCGCCGCCATCTTCCGTAAGGGAATCAGAAAGTGAAGCCTTGTGGCTTCACTTCCTGGTTCCCTGCTGCGCATGGGCGGCATGCGCGGCTTGCGCTGCGCGATCCCACTGGTCTCTTCTGTCTTCTGGGATCTGTGTGTCTCCCAGAAGACAGCGGGGGGGGGGACGGAGGAGGCTCTGGAAGTGGTGTACATACCTGCAGGTGGCTCGGCTATCTATGCCCAGAAGTGGGAGCAAAATACCTGTATTAGACAGGTATCGGCTCCCCCCTGAAAGGTGCTAAATGTGACATCGGAGGGGGATGGGGATTCCGAAAAGCGAAAGTTCAATTTTTGGGTGGAACTTCGCTTAAGGCCTCTTTCACACTACCAATCTGTTCAGGTTTGCCTGTCAGTTTTTCAGGCTGACCTGAACGGATGCTCCAAAGAAGTATATGGAGCGTCGGATGTCAGCGGTGACATATCCGCTGACATCCGACCCGCTCCGATCCAAAAAAAAAACACTTTTTCATCCGTCATCGGATCGGGTGACGATGGACACTGCGGTCCATCATCATCCGATCTCCCTTCGGGGAGAGCGGCGCTCTGACAGGTCCATCCCTGCGCAGTGTGCAGAGACGGACCTGTCATCTTCCTGCTCAGCAGAGATCGACGGATGATCCCCGCTGAGCAAGCGGATATCCATGGGATATCATCACTGATCCACCCCATGTGAAAGGACCCTTAATCATTACAATGACTGAAACAATTGAGAGATCTTAAATAGACCACCCCAATAGCTACAAGTGTTCTGAGGGCGGTGATAATCAGTAGTGAAAACACAGCCCGATCAATCACCAAACTTCAGCCCCAAAAGGAGCATCTGAATTTGAATGAAGGATCAAATCGAAGGTCCATGCATACCAAGAAATCCAGCATATACATAGGAACATGGACCAACAATCGCATATAAACATTTGTAATTGATGACATAAACCAATAAAAACAGGAGAGAGACAAACAAGAAGTGGATACATATATATATATATATATATATATATATATATATATATATATATATATATATATATAAAACATTAAACCAATTGTCCCATGTAAACATGTATTCATGTGCAGGAGCACATACCATGTGCCACCACACCCACACATGCACACAAGGGACGTACATGTAAAATCATTTACTCATCCATACTGGACCAATAAAAAATCCAAATGAAATGCATGTGCATCAACATATATATAGAGACGTGCATAATTACATCAAAAGAAACTACTTCCATTATAGGATCTCTAAGAGCACCCATATTCCAGTGTAAATGCAGACATGATGTAGCATCCGGATATTGGATCCACACATATGTAACATGCATATATCACGGTAGAGCCAAATCCAATACATCTACATACAAACACTTGCAATTGAAGATGATAAGGACCACTCTCGGATGGACATGAAAAAAGAGAGACAATACATATAGATAAAGTGAAAAAAAATATAAAAAATTATATAGATATATATATATATATATATATATATATATATATATATAATGTCATCTCAAAACATGGAATCTGCTGTATCATTATCAAACTCAACGCAATAAGGCGAGGACGCAAAAAGCTCAAACACCATCCGACCGAGCACATACATGAACCAATAGCGATCGCTCAGCGATCACACATTGGACAATCTTTAATGTGTGTAAAAAGGTAAATATATATCCCACATGATGGTCATAATAGTGGAAGGGAATTGACACAGTAAACGGATGACAAGGCGAGAGATGAAGTATGAGGACGTATATAGAAAAATAAAGTAAAATAAATGAATAAATAACCAAACCAAAGTGCAGGTTCCAATGTATGGAGGGAAGTACAGGACAGTCATTCATAAAAATGACTGATATCGCACTTGAAGTTGAGCCCTGGTGGGATGCGAGTCTGGAGGTGAAAAATCCAGAAAATGTCCCTCCGACAGAGGGATCGGAACACATTGCACCCTCGCCTTGGCACCCTAACCTTTTCTATGACCTGAACCCGCATAGCTGTTTTGTTCCCATTGTGACACCTGTTAAAATGTTTGGCCACATTGGTGGACAAGTCCTTGTCCACACTATAGACATGTTCCTGAAACCGATTTCTAAGACGTCTTGTGGTCCTAACCACATACTGCATATTGCAAATCGCACGTGATTAAATAAACTATATTGCTAGTATTGCAATTAAAGAAGGACCCGATGTTATATGTTTTATGGTTAACAGTAGAGCTGAATGTAATGCCATCCTGGATGTGGCAACAACAGGTACATCCCGCTGCACCACACCTGTAGTTGCCCTTAGAGTGTAACCAAGTAACCGATTGGGGAACTTTGGTGTGAAAAAAGCTCAGGGACAGCATGCACCCCAGAGAGGGGGCTCCCCCTCCCTTTAGTATCTCAGAGAAAGTGTCATCCTAGAGAATAGGCAGGTGTCTATTGAAGATCTGTTTAATCATATTAAATTCACCGCTAAAGGGAGTGGAAAGTGTTAATTGGTTACGTATTTTATTTTTGCTGTTTTTCCTCTGAGGGGGTCACTTTATTAATTAGTTCAGGTCTATTTTTGTGTCTGGCTATCCGCTTGGGATAACCCCACTGTAAAAACCTCCGATATAGAGACCTTGCCTCCCTTTCAAATTGATCGTTGTTACTGCAAATGCGCCTCACACGTAGAAATTAGCCAACAGGGATGCCCCTAATTGTGTGCCTTGGGTGGCCCAACTGGGCAAGTAAGAAAGAATTGCCTACGAGCGGTTTCCTATAGAGGGTAGAACATACCCTACCATCAATGCCTGTCAGACTGACATCTAAAAAAAAAACATAGAGCTGCTGTCAGCAGTGCCAGTAAATGACAGATTGAGATCATTATCATTAAAGTAGGTAAGCATGGATGGCATGAGATCCACATATAACCAGCAAAAGATTGTCAATGAATCTGAGATAAACCACAATCCTAGCTCTATAGGGATTTCCACCCCCGGAAATGCAGGACCATTCCCACCAACCCATATATAGGTTGGCTATAGAGGGCTAAAATTTTGCTCCCATAGCTGCTCCGCACCTTTGGCGGTAGAAATCCCCTTCAAAGACAAAGAAATTGTGTGACGATAGATATTCCAGCACCTCTACAATGAAGAGACTGTGTTCAATAGATAGATCTGTCAGTGTTTCCAAGTAAAAAAGTACAGCCGTTATAGCCTGGCTGTGGGGGATGGATGAGTAAAGACTACTCACATCAAAGATGATCCATGAGTAGTCTTCCTGCCACTCAAGATCTTTCATATATAGGAGATGGTTAGTGTCCTTCAGAAATCCAGGGAGCTGGTTTACCAGCGGCTGTAGTTGTCTGTCCAGCCATTGGCCCAACCGTTCATTCAGGGAATTAATTCCCGATATGATCAGCCTACCCTGTAGGGGCTCTATCCCTTTATGTGTTTTTGGCAAATAATAGAACAAAGGGAGAACGGGACATTCTGGTACTAGAGACGCCGCCTCTTTTGGATTAAATAATCCTAGTCCCGTACCCCTACGTATCAGTTCCATAAGTACACCTCTAAACTTTTTAGTATGATACTCAGTGTATCATATGTAGACCGATCAGACAGTTGTCGGATGGCTTCCTGTCTGTATTGCTCAGTGTTTAGAATCACAATTAACCTTCCCTTATCTGAATTACGGATGGTAATGGTGTCATCTTCACTCAGATTTTTAAGTGCCAACCTTTCCTCCCAAGTAATGTTATCATGCCATACCGTCTGACCCTGCTGTGCCTGGTGTGCTAGGGCCGTCAGGTCCTGGTCAATGCTTTTTTGGAACTTGGTCATATCAACAGACAATGAGTTCACTGGATAAAAATTAGTAGTCAATTAAATTGGACCGATCTGATGGTGCCAGCACCCATCTGCAGGCAATCACACATATCACTTTCAGCTGCCAGCTCTTCTAAATCTCTAATAGCACAATGTTCACTGAAAGAAAATTCATCACCCACAGGTACAATATCAAAAGGTGCAGATGTAGACTGTACACAGACACCGTCATCTACTGAATAATAATGTCTTTTTATTGTAAGGTTCCTCATGAACCTATTGATATGAATAATTGTATCAAATAGATTGAAGTGTCTCTGGGGGCAAAAGTTTAGTCCTTTAGATAAAAGAGATATATCAGAAAGATTAAGAACATTAGAGAAGTCTGTTGCAACCTGCGAGCTTGGCGCTGGGATGAATATCTCATCTGTTCCTCGGGGCATTTCCTCCGCCCGCGGGGTGTCCTCCTGTGTTCCTCTGGCCCCTTTTGTTCTGTCGTTATCTCTTGCTCCCCTTTTTTTGGGGGAACCAAAGAAGACATGTTCAATAGGCTGCTGGTAGATGGACGATCCAGGGATGGTTCTGAATTGGAGGCTGCTAGAGTGTCATCCCACCGTTCCAATTCTGTGTCAGAAAACGTGGTTCCATTATTGGATTGTGAGGCACCACTCCAGTTGCATCTGCGTTTCCAGATATATATACGTTGTTGGTATCATAATCAATTTTATCTTGTAATATTTTTTCATTTTTATTTGTGATAATTCAATTTTCTAAATGATTTAATTCATTATTCAATCTTTGATCAAGATGTCTAAATTTGCTTGCACCTTGCAGTGGTTTTAGGGCTAATTAGAGCTCTGAAATTTCCCCCTGTAAAACACCTATGTCCATTTTTTTTGGATGCAATGATAATGTCCATTAGGGTTCGTGAGCACGAGGAAAGGGCATCAGTCCATTAGGTTTTGAGGGACTCATCAAAAAACTTGAAGGTAGGGAACTTTTTAACCCTTAGTCCTCAGGGTATATGTTTGGTTAACAAGTATTCAGTAAGTGAACTCGATTCCCAAAACGCCCTAAATTCCTTAGTCATGATTTTTTCCAATTTTCTAAATGGCAATCATATCGAGCCAACTTCATTGTCACTTTTGTTATTAAAGGTTTCACGTGCGTTGGTCCTCAATGGATTGTCGCCCAACAAACGGAAGGTGCGGCTGGTGTCAGAGGAGTCATCATCAGTCATAATGCTTAAAATAGAGTGGCGACATTCACCAATGGTAAAGTCTGTATAATCCAGTGAGCTAGCGTGTCGCGAGAAGTTAGTATACAAGAAAAAGAACCGCTGTTCCAGGTGTATGAAAATAAGGCTGGAAGAAATATCTTGTGGAGTGGCCCGCCTCCATGGGAAAATCTTTTGCCTAATCATTACAATGACTGAAACTACTGAGAGATCTTAACTAGACTTTTTTTCACAGTATAAAATATACATATATTTTGCTATTAAATAACATTTCTAATCATATGAAGTTAATAACATCAAAGTCCACAGAGTTACCCTTTTACATCTGAATCCAGAGAGTTCCCCTTTTACATCTGAATCCGCAGAGTTCCCCTTTTACATCTGAATCCACAGCATTCCCCTTTTACATCTGAATCCGCATAGTTCCCCTTTTACATCTGAACTCGCAGAGTTTTCCTTTACATCAGAGTCCACAGAGTTTCCCTTTTACATCTAAATCCACAGAGTTCCCCCTTTACATCTGAACTCGCAGAGTTCTCCTTTACATCAGAGACCACAGAGTTACCCTTTTACATCTGAATCTGCATGAATCCGCAGAGTTCCCCTTTTACATCTGAACTCGCAGAGTTCCCCTTTTACATCTGAACTCGCAGAGTTCCCCTTTTACATCTGAACTCGCAGAGTTCCCCTTTTACATCTGAATCCGCAGAGTTCCCCTTTTACATCTGAATCCGCAGAGTTCCCCTTTTACATCTGAACTCGCAGAGTTTTCCTTTACATCAGAGTCCACAGAGTTTCCCTTTTACATCTAAATCCACAGAGTTCCCCCTTTACATCTGAACTCGCAGAGTTCTCCTTTACATCAGAGACCACAGAGTTACCCTTTTACATCTGAACTCGCAGAGTTCCCCTTTTACATCTGAACTCGCAGAGTTCCCCTTTTACATCTGAACTCGCAGAGTTCCCCTTTTACATCTGAATCCGCAGAGTTCCCCTTTTACATCTGAATCCGCAGAGTTCCCCTTTTACATCTGAACTCGCAGAGTTCCCCTTTACATCAGAGTCCACAGAGTTTCCCTTTTACATTTAGCATGCCACAAAAAAAAACAGACGTGTGTACAAGGCTTTAGTGTCAGTTCACACAGGAATGGACAGCTGCCAGAGTGCTTTACCTGTCCATTCCTGACTGCGGTAGGGGGCAGTGTGTTGCACGGATTGAGCACATCACACACAGCTGTTTTTTTAATTTTATTTTAACAAACTTTAACCCCTTCAGATCCACCCTATAGCCGAATGACGACTACACGGATCTACTTTGCTGGGAGGCTGTCAATAGACGTCCTCTCCTTTGTCCGCTCCCCCTGCAGGGCGCACGCTGTGATAACCGAGTCAATGAGACTTGGGTGATCACACATCAGATTAAGGGGTCGATCCCGGCCCCTTACCACGTGATCAGCTGTCAGCCAATGACAGCTGATCACGGTATGTAAACAGAAAAGTGATAATCGTTTTATTTTTTTCTTCTCACGCTGACACCTTGAGGAGAAGAAAAAGCTGATCACCGGCTTCTGTTGAAGGGACATCGGTCCTGAAGAGAAACCACCAGTACATAACAGTGCCAGCAATCAGTGCCATCTATCAAAGCCCACGATTGCCACCTATCAATGCCCACCAGTGGTGCCAATCACTGCCTCATCAGTGCCATCTAGCAGTGCTGCCTATCAGTGTCTCATACCAGTGCCCATCACCAGGGCAGGACTTAGGGTGGTGTGGGCCCCTGGGTTTGAGTCACTTTCGGGCCCTACCTTCTAAACGTTACCGTATTTATCGGCATATAACACGCACCCCAAGTTCAGGGGGGAATTTTAAGGAAACAAATTACATTTAAATGCCCATCAATGCAGCCTTATCAGTGTCCATCTGCAGCCTTGTCCAGTGTCATCTGCAGCCTTGTCCAGTGTCATCTGCAGCCTTGTCAGTGTAGCCTTGTAATTTGCAGCCTTGCCCCAGTGTCATTTGCAGCCTTGTCGTTGCAATCTTGACGTCCAGTTTATCTTGGTGGCTCTCGAGTCCTTTTGCAGGCCCAAGCGGAGCCGAGAGTAGTCGAGTGTACTCAGCTCGGCTCAGTCACACCCAGTCCCTGTGTTATGTCCATCATGGGGCGGGAATTGGGCGTGACTGTGAGCGGAGCCGAGCCCACTCGGCTATGTATCTCGGCGGGGCCCCCTATTGGGTGGGGCCCATGGGCTTGAGCCCAGTCAAGTCCAATGGTAAGTCCAGCCCTGCCCATCACCGCCACCCATCAGTGTCAGCTATCAGTGCCCTTCAGTGCCGCCCATCAGTGCCACCTCTCAGTGCCGCTTTATCAGCACCCATCAATGCAGCCGATCGGTGCCCATCAATGCAGCCGATCGGTGCCCATCAGTGCAGCCTCATCAGCGTACATCAACGAAGGAGAAAAATGACCTGTTTGCAAAATTTTTTAACAAAATATAAAACGGTTTTGTAATTTTTTTTTAATTCAGTGTTTTGTTTTTTAACAACAAATAAAAACTCAGAGGTGATCAAATACCACCAAATAAAATCTCTATTTCTAGGGAAATAATCGTCACCGCACCATGTGTGATTTCGCCGAGATTCCCAATTAGCTTGATAATAGATAAATGGATATTATTTGTTTTCTCACACAGATCTGTGCATTGCAGTGTATTAAAATGTAAATTCACAAACCAGGTGTACAGACATGATTATTTATGTTATAGAGAGGAACAAGTTCAGTTCACTTCATACTTCAAACAAAGTGGATTTTATTCCTGAAGCTGAGCCATGGGCAGAACATCAACACTGTGACTTCTGACCAGACCAAACAAAACTTTATTGTTACCCCTCCGACCATTCCAGCTTGTTTTACGGCAGCGTGGCAAAACTACACCGCTGCACTTCTACATCGTTCTGGACGCGTCGCGCTTTACAGCGGAGTGGCATGGCTGATTCATCACGACGGAGCAGTTTACGGTAGAGGTGTTTCGTCACATTTGGCGACCTATCACATTTTGCTGCCCGCTGGAGTGCGCATGCGCGACGCCGCCATATGCATTCATCGTCGCTTTACAGCACTGTACTTCACCGGTAGAAATGGATGTAGGAGAGCTGCTGCGGTATCAGGTGAGGTGGTGGGGACTGAAGAGTGATTTGTGTTGTGCTCTCTGTGTATTGTTATGGTGGGGTCATTGTACAGCAATGTGGGGGGAGTGCTGTGTCTGCTAATCTTGTGGGACTCGTTATTATTGGGGATGTGTCTATCCATGGAGGTTCACCACAGACCAGGTCCTGCTGTAGAGTCACTGAGCAATCCCTCTATGGAGGTTCATTGCAGATAAGGTGCGGCTCTAGAGATTAGCTGCTGTACGACCCAGCCATGGGGGTCTCACTGCTGACAAGTTACCACTAACTGCTGATGACCCCCGCCGTGGGGGCTCGCCGCCAACCGATCCCCCGCCGTGGGGGCTCGCCGCCAACCGATCCCCCGCCGTGGGGGCTCGCCGCCAACCGATCCCACGGACTCGCCACCAACCGACTCCCGCTGTGGGGGCTCGCCGCAGATGAGGTCCTGCTTTAACCACTTGCTTACTGGGCACTTAAACCCCCCTCAGTCCCAGACCAATTTTCAGCTTTCAGCGCTGATGCACTTTGAATGACAATTGCGCGGGCATACAACACTGTACCCAAATGACATTTTTATAATTTTTTTCCCACAAATAGAGCTTTCTTTTGGTGGTATTTAATTACAGCTGGGAGTTTTATTTTTTGCTAAACAAACAAAAAAAGATGCAAAAAAAAATAAAAAATCATGTTTAATAGTTTGTTATAAAATTTTGCAAACAGGTCATTTTTCTCCTTCATTGAAGTGCGCTGATGAGGTGGCACTGATAGGCTGCACTGGTGGGCACTGATAGGCATAGTTAAGGCGGCACTAATAGGCACAGATAAGGTGGCACTGATGGGCAAAGATGGGCACGGATGGGTGGCACTAAGGGGCACTGATAGGTACCACTGATGATGGGCACTGATAGGTGGCACTGCTGGGCACTGATGGGCGGCACTGCTGGGCACTGATGGGCACTGGTAGATGACACTGATGGGCATGGATATGTGGCACTGGGGTGCAGCACCGTTGTTGAGGCAGATTGTGGGCACTGCTGGGTGGCACTGTGGGCACTGCTGGGTGGCACTGTGGGCACTGCTGGGTGGCACTGACAGGGGCACTTATGTTTTATTAAGGTGGCACTGGTGGTGATCGGCTCTTTTTTTTCAGCACGAGGAGGAATAATAGCCGATTACCGGCTCCGTTGCATCACATGATCAGCTGTCATTGGCTGACAGCTGATCACGTGATAAGGGGTCGGGATCGACCCCTTGCTCGGATCAGTGATCAGGCGAGTCTCATAGACTCGCCGATCACAGAGCGCGCCCCTCAGGGGGTGCGCAGGCCGCTCGTGCACGGGACGACATCAATAGACATAGTCCCGGCAAAGGAGGTCCGCGCTGTAGCCGTCATTCGGCTATAGCGCGGATCTCAAGTGGTTAAAGACTCGCTGCCAACTGTCCCCGCTGTGGAGGCTCGCCGCAGACGAGGTACTGCTTTAAAAAGACTAGCCGCCAACCGATCCCGCTATGGAGGCTTGCCGCAGACGAGGTACTGCTTTAAAGACTAGCCGCCAACCGATTCCCGCTGTGGAGGCTCGCTGCAGATGAGGTACGGCTTTAAAGACTCGCAGCCAACTGTCCCTGCTGTGGAGGCTCGCCGCCAACTGTCCCCGCTGTGGAGGCTCGCCGCAGACGAGGTACTGCTTTAAAAAGACTAGCCGCCAACCGATTCCCGCTGTGAAGGCTCGCCGCAGATGAGGTACGGCTTTAAAGACTCGCCGCCAACTGTCCCCGCTGTGGAGGCTCGCCGCCAACTGTCTCCGCTGTGGAGGCTCGCCCGCAGATGAGGTACTGCTTTAAAGACTAGCCGCCAACTGTCCCCGCTGTGGAGGCTCGCCCGCAGACGAGGTACTGCTTTAAAGATTAGCTGCAGACTGGTCCTGCTGTGGAGATTGACCAGTCTGCGGTGAGCTTCCCCCTTCTTTGGCCAATCTATGGAGATTCGCCACAGATGGGGGTCCTGCCATAGAAGCTCTCTGCCAACTAATCCTACTATGGAGGCTCGCTGCAGATGGGGTCCTGCCATGGAGGCTCGCCATCCACTGATCCCACAGTGGAGACTCGCCGCTAACTGATTTGGCTATGGAGGCTGACTGCGAATGAGGTACTGCTGTAGAAACTATCCACACCCAGCTCTATTAAAAAAATATTACACGGTCTTTATCTAATTGGTCATCAATGCCGATATCATGGTTTGGGAAAATCAATATCATAAAAATGTCTGTTCTTCCGAAATTTTTATATTTATTCAGAACTCTCCCGATTCATATTCCTGCATATTTTCTTAGGCTGATTCAACAAAAAGTAACGAAATTTACTTGGGGGGGAAAATAAAACCCAGACTTCACAAAAAAACACTTGTTCTCCCCAAAGTTTTGGGTGGTTTGGGATTCCCAGACTTTAACATATATTATAAGGCATCTCAATTATCTCAATTAACAAAATATCACTCTTCTACAGAGATTCCTTTATGGGTCCTCATTGAAGCTGTAGACTGTGATCCTCTTCCTATAAACAATATATTATGGTTACAACCTGCGGATCGTAAGTCTATAAATAACCCCATTTCTAAGCACTCTCTATCTATATGGGATAGGTATAGAAATTCACATGGTCTGCAATCTCCACAAAATCCGCTATTATTTTTCCACAAGAATGCGACTTTTTACCCAGCCTGGAAATATCCCAAAACCTTTAAAGCTTGGTCTAAGGCTGGTATCACTTGTCTATATAATTTAGCTTCAACTACGTCAATAAAATCTTTTACAGATCTATGTGAATTATATAAGCTTCCACAATCAGAAATATTCAGATATCTCCATATCAAATTTTTTTTATACTCCTCTTCTCAATTTAAATGTAAACTTACATAATATTTCTCAATTTGAAAGATTTTGTCTCGAGGAACCACATGCTAAAGGTCGTATTACATCATTGTATACACAATTGATATCTAATTCTAATACTGTTATACCTAAATATGTGGCCAAATGGGAAAAAGATTTGGATTGTACGATCGATTCTAGGTCTTGGTCCAACATATGGTCTTTCACGAAATCTTCCTCTATAAATATATTTGCGTCTGAATCATCATATAAAGTTCTCACACGCTGGTATTTGGTTCCTGCGAGAATCGCCAAATTCTCAACAGACAACACTGGCCTCTGCTTTCGTGGCTGTCCAGAAAAAGGTACCTATATACACACCTGGTGGCATTGCTCAATTGTACAATCATTTTGGAAAAAGATCTTTCTGATAATTACAAAATTTTTTGATCGTCCAATTTTTCCAGAACCAATTATAGCTCTCCTTAATTTAAAACCAGCCTTTCTGAATCAGAAACAATTCAAATTAGTTCTTGCACTCCTGATAGCCGCAAAGCAGACTATAGCCAATGCGTGGAAAACAGACGTGGTGAATATTGCAGAAACCAAACGTAGAATGAATCAATCTTTCATCCATGCTAAAATGGACGCTATAGATAAAAACCAGATGACAAAGTTTGATATATGGAAACCCTGGATTAAATATTATACGTCAGATAATATTGACAACCGAGTTTTATTGTTATGGTGATTAAGATTTTTTTATAGAATTACAACATTAGCTGATATATAAAACCTCCTCCGGAGAATTATTCCCTCCCCTTCCCCTCCTATATACAGTGGTGTGAAAAAGTGTTTGCCCCCTTCCTCATTTCCTGTTCCTTTGCATGTTTGTCACACTTAAGTGTTTCGGAACATCAAACCAATTTAAACAATAGTCAAGGACAACACAAGTAAACACAAAATGCAATTTGTAAATGAAGGTGTTTATTATTAAAGGTGAAAAAAAATCCAAACCATCATGGCCCTGTGTGAAAAAGTGATTGCCCCCTAAACCTAATAACTGGTTGGGCCACCCTTAGCAGCAACAACTGCAACCAAGTGTTTGCGATAACGTGCAATGAGGCTTTTACAGCATCCTGGAGGAATTTTGGCCCACTCATCTTTGCAGAATTGTCCTAATTCAGTTACATTAGAGGGTTTTCGAGCATGAACGGCCTTTTTAAGGTCATACCACAACATCTCAATAGGATTCAGGTCAGGACTTTGGCTAGGCCACTCCAAAGTCTTCATTTTGTTTTTCTTCAGCCATTCGGTGGTGGACTTGCTGGTGTGTTTAGGATCATTGTCCTGCTGCAGAACCCAAGTTCGTTTCAGCTTGAGTACACGAACAGATGGTCGGACATTCTCCTTCAGGATCTCTTGGTAGACAGCAGAATTCATAGTTCCTTTTATCACGGCAAGTCTTCCAGGTCCTGAAGCAGCAAAACAGCCCCAGACCATCACACTACCACCACCATATTTTACTGTTGGTATAATGTTCTTTTTATGAAATGCAGTGTTCCTTCTACGCCAGATATACTTGGACACACACCTTCCAAAGAGTTCCACTTTTGTCTCATCGGTCCACAGAATGTTGTCCCAAAAGTCTTGGGGATCATCAAGATGTGTTGTGGAGAAATTGAGACGAGCTTTGATGTTCTTTTTGCTCAGCAGTGGTTTTCTCCTTGGAACTCTGCCATGCAGGCCATTTTTGCCCAGTCTTTTCCTGATGGTGGAGGCATGAACGCTGACCTTAACAGGCAAGTGAGGCCTGCAGTTCCTTGGACGTTGTTGTGGGGTCTTTTGTGACGCGCTCTTGGGGTAATTTTGGGCGGCCTGCCACTCCTGGGAAGGTTCACCACTGTTCCATGTCTTCGCCATTTGTGGATAATGGCTCTCACTGTGGTTCGCTGGATTCCCAAAGCTTTGGAAATGGCTTTATAACCCTTTCCAGACTGATAGATCTCAATTACTTTCTTTCTCAATTGTTCCTGAATTTCTTTGGGTCTCGGCATGATGTGTAGCTTTTAAGGATCTTCTGGTGGACCTTACTGTGTCAAGCAGCTCCTATTTAAGTGATGCCTTGATTGTGAACAGGTGTGGCAATAATCAGGCCTGGGTGTGGCTAGAGAAATTGAACTCAGGTGTGGACAACCACAGTTATAGTATGTTTTAACAAGGGGGGCAATCACTTTTTCACACAGGGCCATGATGGTTTGGATTTTTTTTCACCTTTAATAATAAACACCTTCATTTACAAATTGCATTTTGTGTTTACTTGTGTTGTCCTTGACTATTGTTTAAATTGGTTTGATGTTCCGAAACACTTAAGTGTGACAAACATGCAAAGGAACAGGAAATGAGGAAGGGGGCAAACACTTTTTCACACCACTGTACCTTTTTATGATCTTCCCTTACTATATAATACTTACTATAAACATACTTTAGAAGTTATGGTCAACTTTAAAATCATATTTTATTTTAGACAGACATATTTATATTTTCTTGGGATTAAAATGTTTAAAACTCAGCTATAAGAATGTTTTCAAATTCTAAAATATATAAGGCCATTTATTGTCATTCCCACGAGAATATCTTGAAATTCTTCTTGCTTTGTATCATCCGTACTTCAATATGTCTTTATTTCTGGTATCACATAATTTGTCTTATATTCTGTACATGTAATTTATTTTAACATAAAATAAAAACTTGAATGAGAAACTATCCACAAACTGGTCCCAATGTGGAGACTTATTGTTGATGGAGAGGTTTGCTGTTAATGGGGGAGCTCACAACTTGAGTCCCGCCATAGAGGCTCACCGCAGACCACCACCATATAAGTCTACCGGATGAGGTACTGCTGTAGAGACTAGCCACAAACTGGTCCCGATGTGAAGGCTTGCTGTAGATGGGTAAGGGGCAGCTCACCGCAGAGTAGTCACTCTATGGAGGCTCACCACAAATGGGGTTCTGCCATAGAGGCTTTCCGCTGACAGGCTACCACTGTGGAGGCCCGCAGCTGATGTACCTCTGTAGATCAGTGGTTCTGAACCCTGTCCTCAAGTACCCCAAACAGGCCATGTTTGCAGGCTTTCCTTTATCTTGCACAGGGGCTTTAAATCGGAATCAATGGCTTGGTATTTTAGACAGCTATTTCATCTAAGTTGTATGGCGCCCCCTTTACTCTGATACCCCTAACTAAAATCTAGTGGAACCAATTGCCTTCAGAAGTCACATAATTAGTAAATAGAGTCCACCTGTTTGTAATTTAGATCCCAGTCACGCCTGAACGTAGTGTTTTCAGGCAGAAAATCGCGATTTTGCAGCGTTTTTTTGCTGCGCCTTTAGCACGAGTTTGTGCAGGGCAAAAGGTCACCAATGTAAAAAGAAAACGCCCAAATCTGCCCGATTTGAGCGACAAAACAGGGTCCAGAACTTGTTTGAGCTTCAGGTGACATGGAGTGGAGATGTGAACCATCTCCATTGAGAATTTTTTTTTTTTTTTTTTAATTCCCCCCCCCCCCCCCCCCCCAGCGTTTTGTAGATTCAAGCTACAAAATGCTCAGGTGTAAATGGGGCCTAAATCTCAGTATATGTAAAGCTGTTGTTCGAAAAACTTTAGTGAACGAACGACATCATAAGGGCAATGAAACACACCAAACAGGTCAGGGATAAAGTTTTGGAGAAGTTTAAATCAGGCTTAGGTTTAAAAAAAACTGAAAAAAAAACTAAGCTTTGAATATCTCGCAGAGCACTGTTCAAGCCATCAGCTGAAGATGGAAAGAGTATGGCACAACTGCAATCCTACCAAGACATGGCCGTCCACCTAAACTGACAGGCCGGGCAAGGAGAACATTCATCAGAGAAGCAGCCAAGAGGCCCGTGGTAACTCTGGAGGAGCTGCAGAGATCCACAGCTCAGGTGGGAGAATCTGTCCACAGGACAACTATTAGTCGTGCTCTCCACAAATCTGCCCTTTATGGAAGAGGGGCAAGAAGAAAAGTTATCAAAAGAAATCCTTAAGAATTCCCATTTCCATTTTGCGAGAAGCCATGTGGGGGACACAGCAAACATGTGGAAAAAGGTGCTCTGGTCAGAGGAGACCAAAATTGAACTTTTTGTCCTAAATGTGTGGTCTGTCTTCCCTACACAGTCCCCTCCCCCCCCTTTTTAGTTAGAACACACTTAACCCATTCACTGCCAGTGATATTGTTACAGTAATCAGTGCATTTTTAATCGCACTGATCGCTGTATTGATGCTAATGGTCCCAAAAATTTGTCAAAATTGTCAGTGTTGCAGTCTCAATAAAAAATCGATCGCTGCCATCACTAGTAAAAAAAAATTAAAATTGTTAATAAAAATGCCATAAAACTATCCCCTATTTTGTAGACGCTATAACTTTTACATAAACCAATCAATATACGCTTATTGCGATTTTTAACAAAAATATGTAGAAGAATACACATTGGCCTAAACTGAGGGAAAACAATGTTTTTGTTTGGGGTTTTATATATTTTTTTTTAATAGCGCAAAGGTGATCAAATGCCGCCAAAAGAAAGCTCTATTTTTGGGGGGGGGGGGGGGGGGGAGGGGAAGGACATTGATTTTGTTTGGGAGCCAAGTCACACGACCACGCAATTGTCAGTTAAAATGACGCAGTGCCGAATTGCACTAGAGGAGACGACTGTCCAGGGACAGTGGTCAAAACTCAAGAGACCTGCCCATCAACATCCTAGAGATTCGGGCAGTGTATCTAGCTCTGAAAACCTGGACCTCCCCAGGATAAGAATTATCCAGTCTGGATTCAATCCGACAATGCCATGGCTGTGGCCTATATCAATCACCAAGGGGGCACCAAGAGTCTCTCAGCTCAGAGAGAGGTGAACCATATCCTAACTTGGGCAGAAAGGAATGTCCCATCCCTATCGGCAGTTTTCATTCCGGGAGTAGAGAATTGGCAGGCGGACTATCTAAGTCGCCAGCAGTTATTCCCAGGGGAATTGTCTCTTCACCCCAAAGTGTTTTGGGCTGTTTGCCAAAGATGGGGGACTCTGGACATAGATCTCTTAGCGTCCAGATTCAACATGAAGTTAGTCAACTGTTTCAAGAACAAGGGATCCACTCGCATACGGAACAGTAACTCCGTGGGATCAGTTTTCACTGATCTAAGCTTTTTCCCCCGATTTCAGTTGCTGCCTCGACTTCTTTGCAGGATGAAGCTGGAAAGAAAGCCGGTAATTCTGGTAGCACCAGCATGGCCCAGAAGGTCATGGTATGCAGAGATCATAAAGATAGCAGTGGAGGGTCCTTGGCCTCTCCCACTAAGGCCAGACCTGCTATCACAGGGGCCAAAATTTCATCCTAATTTACGAACGCTAAATTTAATGGCTTGGCTATTGAAACCCACAATCTGAAGCGTGGGCTTTCCAGGTCTGTTATCTCAACTTTAATCAATGCAAGTAAACCAGTTTCCAGAGTGGTGTATTAGAGTTTGGAAAGCTTACGTTTCCTGGTGTGAATCCGAGGGTTGGCACCCTCGGAGATATATTATACGCAGAATCCTTGCCTTTCTACAATTGGGCATAGAGATGAAGTTGGCCCTAAGTACTATTAAGGGCCAAGTCTCAGCCTTATCGGTTTTATTTCAAAGACTTCTTGCTACGCATTCTTTAGTCCGGGTTTTATGCAAGGGGTGATGTAGAGTTTCACTTTTAACCCCTTGGAACTTGAATTAAATTTTGTCAGTGTTACAAAAACTGCCATTTGAACCATTACAGCATGTTCCCTTAGTCCTTCTAACTAGGAAGCTGATATTTTTAATTGCTATATCCTCAGCAAGGAGGGTTTCAGAATTTGGTGCTCTTTCTTGTAAAGAGCCATATTTGATTATTCATGAGGACAGAGTGGTGTTACGCCCTCGTCCAGGCTTTCATCTGAAGATATTGTCCTGCTATTGTTTTTCCCAAAACCATGTTCCAGGGAAGAAAAGTTACTACATTGTCTTGATGTGGTGAGGGCAGTGAAAATGTAGTTAAAGAAAACTGCTATGATTCGTAAGACTGATGTCTTATTTATTCTGCCAGAGGGTCCTAAAAAAAAAAAAAAAAAAAAAAGACGGGCAGCATCAAAATCCATTGTTGCTAAGTGGATTTGGCAAGTTATAATTCAAACTTATGATTTTAAAGTGGAGGGCCACACCCTGAAAAAAAATACATTAAAAATTAGGAAAAAAATCATAAAAAAAATGAAAATTTTTTTTTTTTAACTTACCAGAAATGCCTGTTGCTAGGCACATCATCCTAATCTGCCTCTTCCTCCTCCGCGGAGATCTTCTTTCTTCTCTCTTCCTTGCGGCGTCTTCTGGGTAATGGGTCGCGCTGCGTTCTGGGAACTGTGTGTCCCAGAACACAGCGCGTCCCATTCACAAAGCGATGCGCGACTCGCGCATGTGCAGTAGGAAACGGGCAGTGAAGCTGCAAGGCTCCACTGCCTGTCTCCCTTAGCCAAAATGGCGGCGCTGGAACCCGAGACCGAGGGACGGGTCAGCTTTGGGCGGCCGACATCACGGGCGCCCTGGACAGGTAAGTGTGCTTATTAAAAGTAAGCAGCTACAGTGTTAAACATAATTTTTTTTTGTTTTTTTTTTTTTTTTTGTTTTTTTTTTTTTAAACCGGCCCTCCTCTTTAAGGGGTAAGATTCCCCCTACTCAAGTTAAGGCGCATTCTAGCAGAGCGGTTAGTGCTGCTGGGGCAGTGCGTCACCAGACCTCCTTTGCTCAGATCTGCAAAGCCGCAACTTGGTCTTCAGTCCATACATTCACAAAATTTTACCAAGTGGATATAAGAAGGAATGAGGATATCGCCTTCGGGCACAGTGTGCTGCAGACAGCAGTATAAGTCCTCAAGGTCTGGGGGTGCCCTATGGGTTGTGTCTCCCTCCCCTCAAGTAGCATTGCTATGGGATGTCCCACTAAGTAAATAATTAAGGCTCTGTGTCCTATTATGTACGATAAAGCAAATAGGATTTTTATAACAGCTTACCTGTTATAAAAATAGAAAATCCTTTTCTTGGAGTACATCATAGGACACAGAGGTCCCGCCCCTCTTCTTTTATGGGGTATAAGTATATTGCTTGGCTACAAAAACTGAGGTAGTCCTGGAAGGAAGAGGGGTTATATAGGGAGTCAACCTCCTCTATTTGGGTGTTCCAGTGTCAACATCTGAAGGTAGCTATAACCCACTAAGTAAATACTTAAGGCTTTGTGTCCTATGATGTACTGATGAAAAGGATTTTACAGGTAAGCTGTTATAAAAAAAACTTATTTTTTTTCTTCAAAATTTTGGGTCTTTTGTTTTTTTCTTAAAAAACAAAAAACAAACACAGCAGTGATTAAAAACCAACAAAAGAAAGCTCTATTTGTGTGAAGAAAATAATAAAAAAAAAAATTGTTTGGGTACAGTGTAGCATGACCACGCAATTGTCATTCAAAGTGCGACAGCGCTGAAAAATGGCCTGGGCAGGAAGGGGGTGTAAGTGCCCTGTAGGCAAGTGGTTAACATGCACAGGAATGGCAGGACCCAAGGTTTCCCATCAGAACTTTGCCCAAAGCATCACACACTGCCTCTGCTGGTTTTGCCATCTTCCCATAATTTTTATTTTGGTTCCACCTCTTCCCAGGTAAGCAATTTACCCGGCCATCTACATGAATGTATCAGACCAGGCTGCCTCCTTCCATTGCTCCATGGTCCAGTTCTGATGCTCATTGTAGACGCTTGGGCACCCTGACTGGTCTGCAGCTATGCAATCCAAACTGTCATGGCCATTTTATTTTTTTTCTGTTTTCAGCAAACTTCAGGGTCAACATTAGAGCTGCACGATTCTGGTCAAAATGAGAATCGCGATTCTTTTGCTTAGAATGAAAAGATCACGATTCTCAGGACGTAAAATCTTTCACATTATACAAAAAAAATGGTCAAACTTTACTGGGTCGTTTTTTTTTTTCCCTTTTGTGTGTGTTTACTTTAATGAATAATAATAAAAAAAAAAAAAAAAATTCCAAAAAAAATTGCATTTGAAAGACCGCTGCGCAAATACAGTGTGACATAAAATATTGCAACAACCACTATTTTATTCTCTAGGATGTCTACTAAAAAAAAAAAATATGTTTAGGGGTTCTAAGTAATTTTTCTAGCAAAAAAAAAAAGATTTTATCTTGAAACCAACAAATGTCAGAAAAAGGTTTAGTGTTTTGGTTAAACTTTTTTCACTTACACGCAAAGTCTATTCCATTGACAAATTGTTACAATGTTTATACTTAAAGCGGAGGTCCATCCTAAAGTGGACCTTCCGCTCATCGGAACCCTCCCCCCCTCCGGCGCCACAATTGGCACCTTTCAGGGGGGAGGGGGGTGCAGATACCTGTACAGTACAGTACAGGTATCTGCACCCACTTCCAGGATAGCTCTCTGCGGAAAGGGGCGTAGATTACGCCCCTTTCCGCAAGTGCCCGCCCCTTTCCGCAAGTGCCCCGCTGCCTGCTGGGAAACGCACAGATCCCAGAGGCAGCGGGGACCGTCCTTATTGCGCAGCGTGACTCGCGCATGCGCAGTAGGGAACCGGGAAATTAAGCCGAAAGGCTCCATTTCCTGATTCCCATACCCAAGATGGCGGCGGCAGCACCCGAGAGAAGATCTAGAGATCGGCTTCGGGTGCCGACATCGCGGGCGCGCTGGACAGGTAAGTGTCACTATTTTAAAAGTCAGCAGCTGCAGTATTTGTAGCTGCTGGCTTTTAAAAAAAAATAAAAAAATACGCGGAGTCCCGGCGGACTCCCGCTTTAAGTTCAATTGATAAAGAATGTTTTGATTCTTGGCAGACTGCCCAGTTTTTTTTTTCTCTTCCTTTCTTTTGAAGGCTGTGGCTTTAGACAACTTTCACACCAGGGCGTTTTGCAGATGCTATAGCGTTAGAAATAGCGCCTGCAATCCGCCCTAAAAAAGCTGCACCATTGTGTGTAGTGTGAAAGCAGCCCGAGGGCTTTCACACTACAGCGGTGCACTTTGGAGCGGTGAAGGAGTGGTGTGATTACAGCTACTCCTCATTGAAATCAATGGGGCAGCGCTGTAATACCGCCGGCAAAACGCCGCTATTGCGGCGTATTGCCGGCGGTTTTAACCCTTTCTCGCCCGCTAGCGGGGGGTAAAGGCACCCCGCTAGCGGCCGAAATGCGCCGTAAATCCGGCGGTAAAGCGCCGCTAAAAATAGCGGCGTTTTACTGCCCACGCTATGGGCGGTGTGGTGTGAAAGGGGTCTTGGAAGAGCAGAGAGAATTCTTTGCATAGAAAGAATTGTGAAACACTTTAGTCAAGATAACGATTCTTGACGATTAATTGTGCAGCTCTAGTCAACATGTTCACTTTAGCCTAGTAAAACCCACTAACATTCAGATGTCACAACAAGATAATCAATGTGGTTCACGTAACTTGTCGGTGGTCGCAAACTTATGGCCCATTGGTGTATAATGTTATGGGAAGATTTTTGTTGCTGTTGAATGGTGACTGGGAATTCTTCTTCTTTTTTTTTTTTTCTTACCAGCTTAGACTGAATTGCTTTCATTTGACGGCTTTGCTTAAAGAGCTTGCAGTTCCCCATTTTTCTAACAGCTCCTGTGAAGCGCTTATATTTAAGGAGTCAGATTTTTATTTATTTATTTTTAGTTGCTACTTTAGAAAAGCTGCTAGAGAAACTGATGTTAGAAAAATGAATAATTTACATTAGCAGAGTGAGTGTGAAAGGGGCAATTAAACAGCTTTTTTTTTTTTTTTTTTTTTTTTGTGCATATCTTTTATTTTATTTTATTTTTATTTTTTTTCCTGGTGCACGTAGTGGGCACATCAGTATGCAAACTGCTTCTAAATTAGTTTTCAAATCATGTCTTGTACCTTGTACCTTCGCCTGCTTCATAACTGTTTAATACCTAATGATTTCACCGGGGGCAGCGAAGAGTTGAAGGTTGATTACAGAAATTACAGGCTGAAACATTAACCTTTCTGAGCTTATTGCAAACACTTCATCAAGGCAGCGTGGGTTGGAGGCATCTGAGAGACGCATAAGGGGGGCATATGGACCTGGAAGCGCGGGCATCGGAATATCATCTGTTTTGCACGGTCTCCCAAAAAAAAAAAAAACTGTCTTCCCCGCTGTCTTTTTGGAAGATAAAATTGGTCTTTTCGTGCTTGGTAATTAATAATTTTAATTAAAGCCCGCAAATTGGCCTCAGCGCGGGGAGACGAGCGGACAGAAGGGATCCACTTACGCCACCAAATCCCCAGCACTTCATCTGAGCGTCGGTGTAAGCTGGCAGGGCAAGATTAGTGAATGTCTAACGAGGGGCATGAATTATTAATTGGCAAATTACCACTTGCATCCAGAACAAGGCTCGGCCTTGCTCTGTAACCCCCAAGCCGCACATTTTGATTGCTCGCCTTTTGCCGCACCTTTTTTTTTTTTTTTTTTTATTTATTGAGCAAGGTTATGTTGGGCAGGAAACATTAAATGTCTCTCCTTCCCGGCTCCTCCAAGCAGATGTCTCTTGTTTGTCTTGTTTCAAAAATAGATACTTGTGTTGATTTTATTTCCCTTGTGGAGGATTTGGGAGAAGTATTCAGCTGCACAATTATTTAATGTATTTATCTGAAGCTCATGTGGTTTCCATACACTGGTCTTATAGGGTAACAGCAATTATTAGTAAAATCCCCCGTCTTGTACTCTTGATGGAAAAATTTAAAATTTAATTAGAGACTTAAATGCTCTTCTATCTGCCTGGCCTGCCCAGTGTGGGGCAACTTTTTATCCTATGTGGCCCCATAGTCCAACCATCCTCAAAGAATATATAGTGGCTTACATGTCTTTCCTACATGTAAAGTAAATTTTTTTTTTTTTTGCTAGAAAAATTACATAGAACCCCCAAACATTTTTTATCTTCTTTTTTCCTAGCAAAGACCCTAGAGAATACAATGGCGGTCGCTGCAACTTTTTATCTTGCACGGTATTTGCACAGCAATTTTTCGAACGCTTTTTGTTTTTGTTTTTTTTGGGGAAATAAAAACAGTTTAAAAAAAAAACGTTTAAAGTTAGCTTTTCTTTTTTTTTCTCTTTTTTCTTAATATAATAAAAATGATATATTTTTTTAATAATATATATATATATATATATATATATATATATATATATATATATATATATATATATATAGTGACCGAGTGAATAGATACCTAATGTCTCGCTTCAAAATTGCACACGCTGGTGGAATGGCGCCTAACTTGGGTACTTAAAAATCCCCATAGGCGACGCTTTAAATTTACTGGTTACATGTTTTTAGTTACAGATGAGGTCTAGGGGTAGAATTATTGTTCGCGGCGATACCTCACATGTGTGGTTTGAACACCGTTTTCGTATGTGGGCGGGACTTGCGTATGTGTTCAATTCTGCATGCGAGCATAAAAAAGTATTATTTTTACTTTTTATATATATTTTTTTTTTTTTTTAGTTTGACACCGTTTTGACAAAAAAAAATTGATCACCTTTTTTTTATTCCTGTTATAAGGAATGTACACATCCCTTCTAATAGGAATATGGCATGATCAATCCTCTTTTACAGTGAGATGTGGGGTCAATAAGACCCCACATCTCACATCCTAGGCTTCGAAGCCTGAAATAAAAAATAAAACGATCTCTGCTTCCCAGCCGAGGCAGCGCCATTTGTTTGAATGCAGAGGCTGGGCGTGACATCAATAACATCGCTCCCGGCCTCCGAATGATCATAGTAACACCGAAAATCTCTATAGTCGCCATCCGGAGCCGGCAGATCCTGTCTCGGACTCGCTGATGAAAGTGGTGAGTCAGTGGAAACACAGGAGGGTGGCGGGAGGCGTCCCCTCTCACCGCTTGTAATAATGATCAAGCAGTGGAACAGCTGCTATGATCCATTTTTATGGTGTAAAGAATCGCCGGCTGAAAAGGCCGATATCTGAATGATGCCTGTAGCTGCAGGCATCATTCAGATATACCCGCTCAAGTCAAGGACGTCATACCTTGGGCGAGAAGAGGTTAAAGTGGTTGTAAACGCTTACATATACCCAGTGAAGTGACTGGCTGGAGCCGCAATGATGTCAACATGCGCGTGGGAGCCGCCGGTAACGGCACATCAGCTGAAGAAACGGCACGCTCGGTCTGTTTCTTCAGTGTGCATGTGCGGATGATGTCGGCACATGCTGATACAGTGGATATCTCCTAAACTGTGCAGGTTTAGGAGATATTCACGGTACCTGCAGGTAAGCCTTATAGGCTTGCTTGTAGTACAAAAGTGGTCTGTAAGGGTTTACAACCACTTTAAAAGTGTTAGTAAAATCTTACTTGTACCTACAGGTAAGCCTATAACTGATGGGGAACCTTGGCACCCCAGATGTTTTGGAACTACATTTCCCATGATGCTCAACAACAGTGCAGAGTGCATGAGCATCATGGGAAATGTAGTTCCCAAGAGGGTGGATTTGATTTAAATCAAGTCCATTTTTAAATCACTAGTAAAAAGGCTTGATTTAAATCAACTTTATTTCAATCATCATTTTTAAAACTGTCCCCCCGCAGAGGTTCCTCCTCTGACCCGCTGTTGACTCACCAATAGTCCATTTTACTTTAATGGGGCGGCTGGTGATGGGCAGTGACACAACAAGGTGAGGGACGTGGCGGCAGCAGGTGAGTGGATGCCCACTAACAGGCACTGCTATGATGGATCTGAAATGACAGGTGCTCTTCAAGTGTAAGAACTTATTCCTGCTGGTAATTAGAATCTTTTAATATTTGCAAACAAAATGAAGGTTTCCTATTTAAAATAAGCTGTCAGTTTAGTAAAATGGTTAGTAAAATCAGAACCGATTCAATCATACAGTTTGTAGTGTACATAGTTTTGCAAAAGAATGAGATAAAGGAATATTCCTGAACTTTGTTTTATCTCATGGTTACTGTGAAATCGTGTGAATGCATCAATGCAGTGCATGTTGTCTCAGCTGGCAGAGCCTGGATTCATTAAATTGCGTTCATTCTGCCAACCTATGCAATATAACTGGGATTAAAAGGGGCTTGTAAGCTTGTATTTGGAAACCTTGACCTTACTAAACCTAGCACCTTACTAATTCACAAGATTTGATGTTTTGCTACGTTATAGTGTGGTGTTCTTTTAAGCTGGTGATTTAGTTATCCAATGTTTTTTTTTTTTTTGATTGTTCTCCGATGTATGAGATCTGGCCTTACTATGCATTTGCCTCCAGTCATTGATCTCAGACTTAAAGGAGTTGTAAAGTCAGAAGGTGTTTTATCCTAATGCATTAAGATAAAAACCTTCTGTGTGCAGCAACTGCCCCAGCACCCCCTCTTACCTGAGCCCCATCTCTCTCCATCGATGTCCACGAGTGCCCCAGCTGTTCGGGACTCTCCTCCTGATTGGCTGAGACGCAGCAGCAGTGCCATTGGCTCCTGCTGCTGTCGATCAAAGTCAGCCAACAAGGAGGTAGAGGGGAGGTGGGGCTGAACGGAGGCTCCATGTCTGAATGGACACAAGGAGCTGTGACTTGGCTTGGGTGCCCCTATAGCAAGCTGCTTGCTGTGGGGACACTGAACTTGAGGGAGGGGCCAGGAGAGCCAAAGAGGGACCCGAGAAGAGGAGGATCTGCACTGCCCTGTGCAAAACCAATTGCACAGAGGAGGTATGTATAACATGTTTATTGCTTAGAGAAAAAAAAAAAAAAGACTTTACAATCACTTTGATTATATATATTTTTTCCTAACTTTTCCATTCTTCTGTGCTCATTGCAGCCAGACAGAGGTACTAAACGAACGAGGGATGATGACCCTGATGAGGGTAAAACTCAGAGGAAAGAGAGAGGAGCCCGGCATTGGCACCGGGATGAAGAAAGAGGCACACAGGAAGATGATAAAGCACTAGATATAGCTGATGGAGCACCTAATGCTGACGATGATGAGGTATGTGTTGCTACCAGTTAACCAGAGCTGGAAAAGGCCCAGAATTCCAGCAAGAAATGTGTAAAAAAAAAAAAAAAAAAAAATAAAAAAAATATATTAGCAGGTGTCCGGCTTTATGGAAACATTTCAGTGACTCTGTTCACAAACCTTCGCTTCCTAGATTATAGGTGATCACACTGTTTAGGAAAAGCAGGCTGGTTGCAGAAGGATTTGTAAGGGGCATCTTTAATCAGCAGTAAATCTGACAATTCAGCAACAGGTGTATGTATGCCATACACCTGACATTGATTCGCCACCAGAGAATATTTGGTGAAAGTCACATTCACAGCCTTTATAAAAAGACTTTCAAAGCAAAGTCTGCAATACTTGCCTCTCCAACAGTCCAGGGTCCCTCGTCGGCATCTTCCACTCAGCTCCTTCCAGATCCTGGGCTGCCGCCGTGGAATGACGTCATCCCAGCACATAGAATTATATCTGAACGTAAACTGAACTGCACACAGCAGTGTCAATTCTAAAGAAGGATGTTGGCAGGCATGCAGGTTTATTTTATTGTGGAAGAGACATTGCATGTCAGTTTTTTTAATTGGAGTCTTTAGTTGCTTTCAGGGCCAGTTCACACAGGTTCACATGCAATTCTGTGCAGTACGAATTAATTCCATTCATTTTGAATAGGCTAAAATCGCACTGCACCAAAGTAGTGCATGCACTACCTTTAGAAATGCATTGTGACCGGGTCGCATGGTACTTTCATACCATGCAGTCTGGTGCAGGCAAATGCACTGCATTTGTGACCTGCGTTTGGGGTGCCAACTTATTATGACACCTGCTGCAGATTGACTGCGTTTTTTAATGCGGTGTGGAGCGCACAGCGCATTCCTGTGCGGGCATGGTGTGAACTGGTCCTAAATGTCCAAATTTAAAGTAATTCTGAAATGTTTTGCATCATCAAATGCTCCAGGACGAGCTTCAGTAAGGAAATAACAAGATGCGCTGATCTAGTGAAATTCCATCAGTTTATTTCAAATAAAAATTATTACTAAGTATGTAAGGGTGGAGGAAGTGAACCTGCACATGGCAGAGCAGCCAGGGCTCACATTGACATCCAGGATCCACAGTCATGACCTTGTATACCAGATCTGGGAATGTATTTTATGGTGCCATGTGAAGCCATCTTATAACACTGCTGGATTATTATTATTTTTTTTTCTTCTAATTTATGAAGCCAAATTAAGATTGTACTATCCAGCTCCTGGCACGTTGTACTTAAAGGGGTTGTAAAGGTTAATTTTTTTTATTTTCTAACTAGGTTCCTTTAAGCTAGTGCATTGTTGGTTCATTTATCTTTTCCTTCGATTTCCCTTCGATTTCCCTTCTAAATGTTTTTTTTCTTTGTTTTCTTTGTCTGAATTTCTCACTTTCTGTTCCTCCTCAGTAAGCTGTTCTGGCTGACTAACCACCACTCGGATGATGGTGTGAAGTTTACTGAGGAGAAACAGGAAGTCAGATATTCAGACAAAGGAAAAAAAACATTTAGAAGGAAAATCTAAGGAAAAGGTAAGTGAACCAACAATGCACTAGCTTAACCCCTTCAATACCGGGCACTTAAACACCTTCCTGCCCAGACCAATTTTGAGCTTTCAGCGCTGTCGCACTTTGAATGACAATTGCGCGGTCATGCTACACTGTACCCAAATGAAATTTTTATCATTTTTTCCCACAAATAGAGCTTTCTTTTGGTGGTATTTGATCACCTCTACGGTTTTTATTTTTTGCGCTACAAATAAAAAAATACCGAAAATTTTGAAAAAAAAAAATGTTTTTTTTTGTTTCAGTTTCAAAACTTTGTAAATAAGTAAGTTTTCTCCTTCACTGATGGGCACTGATGGGGCTACACTGATGGGCACTGATAAGGCGGCACTGACGGGCACCAATGTGGCACCAATGAAGTGGCACTGATAGGCGGCACTGATAGGCGGCACTGATAGGCGGCACTGATAGGCGGCACTGATGGGCGGCACTGATGGGCGGCACAAATTGGCACTGATAGCTGGCACAGGTGGGCACTGATAGGTGGCACAAATTGGCACTGATAGCTGGCACAGGTGGGCACTGATAGCTGGCACAGGTGGGCACTGATAGCTGGCACAGGTGGGCACTGATAGCTGGCACAGGTGGGCACTGATAGCTGGCACAGGTGGGCACTGATAGCTGGCACAGGTGGGCACTGATAGCTGGCACAGGTGGGCACTGATAGCTGGCACAGGTGGGCACTGATAGCTGGCACAGGTGGGCACTGATAGCTGGCACAGGTGGGCACTGATAGGCGGCATTGGTGTTATACTATAGTAATGGATGCCAATCAGTGCCAAACAATAATGCATGCCAATCAGTGATGCCCATTGTGGGCACTGATTGGCACCCATTATGGGCACTGATTGGCACCCATTGTGCTGACTGGCATCCCTGGTGGTCTAGGGAGGATTACCTTTTCCCTGGTGGTCTGGTGGCGTCCCTGGTGGTCCAGTGTGGGCATCCTCGGGGGGGCTGTGCTGATAATCGATCAGCACAGACCCCCCCTGTCAGAGGAGCAGCCGATCGGCTCTCCTCTACTCGCGTCTGACAGACGCGAGTGAGGGAAAGCCGATCACCGGCTCTTCCCATTTACACTGTGATCAGCCGTGATTGGACACGGCTGATCACGTGGTAAAGAGTCTCCGTCGGAGACTCTTTACCGAGATCGTAGTTGCCGGGTGTCAGACTGACACCCCGCAACAACGATCGCCGCGATGCGCGCCCCCGGGGGCGCACAGCGGCTCATAATCCTGATCACGTCATATGACGTCCGGTCAGGATTATGCAACCACTTTGCCGCCGTCAATTGCCTATAGGGCGGGCGGCAAGTGGTTAAAGGAACCTATGTAGAAAATAAAAAATTTACCTTTACAACCCCTTTAACTTCATGCCAGAAAAATAACCTTTTTACATACAGTATATGGGACTTGTATTTATATTTGTCCCTTGTACTTGTGTGTTTAACTTGGGTCTCTGTTGAAGAGTTATAACCTCTGTCATAATTTTACTAATGGCTATATTCATATTGGAGACATTTCCCCTCCGTCAGTAACACCAGGGCAACTAAAGAGGGGAATTGGGTTTGCATCACCAAGATTAAGAGGCACAGCAGTGAAAAGCCTGACTTAAGTTTTAACCATTAAAGGAGAAGTACAGCCAACCCTCGTTTGGCTGTATTTCTCCTGTGGATCACAGGAGTGCAGAATGTGTATGCAGTGTTCGTTCTGCACTCCTGTGACCCATTTTCAGCCTAGACTGGCTAAGTGACGTCAGCACCCTGGCAGCTGAAATCGGGTCACAGGGGTGCAGAACGGGTCACAGGAGGACAGAGTCCACCCCCGCCTTAGAGGTACAGGGGTGCACTAGACAAACAGTAATGGCACAATGGCAGTGAAGTACTGTTGGTAATTGGTGAGGGGACTGGGTGCCCAGTCCATCCCTGCACATTGAAGAAGGGATGGACTCCCTCCAGGCACCCCTGCCTCTTATCTATCCTTTATTATATCTGTGCTCCAACTCAGGAGGCTCAAAATTATAGAGTTAGAACTGCAGTACATTGGGGTGCCATGACGTGGCCGTTGCAGCCTACACATGTATTTGCGAATGTGTACAAACGAGACCCCTTAGTTTTAACGTCAGCTGTTAGTCAATTTTGTTTGTTGCAGGTTGTCTGGTAAGTGAGTTGGAATTTTCGTTGTTTTTTGGCATGCTTCACCCTTCCATGTGCAGCTTTCTTGCAAAGGCATTTTCATTTTATTTTGTATTATTTTATATTTACCTTATTAAAGTATTTTTTTTTCAGGATGCTGCTTAGAAACAACATTTCTATATGTTCTTTATAGGACAACATATCTTCAAAATTTTTACTTCAGGTCAACTTTAAATGTGAATATGGATAAAACATCCTAAAAATATTCTGCAGCTTATTTTCGCCTTGCCTCAAAATATTTTGTAACGCATGATCTGTTTTTTTGGTTAGGTGGAACCATTGGATGAAGTTGGAGTAAAGAAGATGATTCTAGCTTTTGAGAAGCGATCCTACAAGAACCAGGAGTTGCGTATTAAATTCCCTGACAATCCTGAGAAGTAAGGAGGTCTCTTTCTGCTTGGAAAAGTTCTTTTGTCTTGTTTTGCTGTACGGATGTGCACAATATTGACTTCATCTCCCTGATTTTAGGTTCATGGAGTCGGAGCTGGACCTGAACGATATTATACAAGAAATGCACGTCATCGCCACTATACCAGACCTGTATCATCTTCTAGTCGAACTTAATGCAGTGCAGTCTTTGCTTGGCCTGCTGGGACATGAAAATTCTGATATCCTGTCTGTGAGACCTTTCAGTGAAACCTGGGTGACAAGGGAGCATGCAGAAGAGATGTATTAATATCAAGATTGTCAGGGATGGCGCTTGTGTATATAGCATTGGTCTGTCACACCTTATTATACTATTGTTCTGACTCTGGCATATATATTTGATGTCCAAAGACAGAACACATATAAAAGGTTGAAGGCACCCATAAAGTGATTATTAAAAAGAAAAGTGGTCTACAAAAATATTATACCTACTTGTTCTGTGCAGCCCCAATCCTCCTCCTTCTTGGGTCCTCTGCCAGCGTGCAAGGCTCCTCTTTAGGGGGGCGCTCATGCAGGCTCGATCCCAAGTCGCCCTGTCTGCTTATCCACTTTAGCCCCGGAATAATTTACCCCCTTCCTGACCAGGCCATTTTTTGTGATACGGCACTGCATTGCTTTAACTGACAAGTGCGCGGTTGTACGACGTTGAACCCAAACAAAATTGATGCCCCCTTTTTTTTTTTTTTCCCCCACAAATATAGCTTTTTTTTTTTTTATAATTTTTTTATTATTATGGTATTTGATCACCTCTGCGTTATTTTTCTTTTTTGCGCTATAAACAAAAAGCGACAATTTTGAAAAAAAACACAATATTTTGTACTTTTTGCTTTAATAAATATCCCAAAATTAAAAAAAATGAATTTATTTATCCGTTTAGGCCGATATGTATTCTACATATTTTGGTTAAAAAAACGCAATAGGTGTATATTGATTGGTTTGCGCTAAAGTTATAGATAGAATTATGGCATTGTTATTTATTAATTTTTTTAATATTTTTTTTACTAGTAATGGCGGTGATCAGCGATTTATTTTATTTATTTATTTTATTTTATTTTTTTCTCCCCTCCATGACTGCGACATTGGGGCTGACAGATCGGACACTTTAAAACTTTGAGACCACTGACATTTATACAGCGATCAGAGCTAGAAATTGCCACTGATTACTGTATAAATGTCATTGGCAGGGAAGGAGTTAATGCTAGGGGGCGATCAAGGGGTTAACTGTGGGGGGATGAGACTGACTAGGGGAGGAGACCGATCGGTGTTCTTATTTAGTGCGACCAAACGATCTGTCTCCTCTCCCCTGAGAGAATCGGGATTTGTGTGTTTACACACACAGATCACAGTTCTAGCTCTGTCGTGAGCGATCGTGGGTGCCCGGCGGTAATCGCGCCTGCCAGGCACGTGCATTGGCTCCGGGGACACGCTTTAGGCGTCTTAAAGAGCCAACGTAAAGCTACAACGGATCGCGCAGGGAAGCCATCCTGCTGCAGTATAACTCCGGTGGCTGGTTGGGAAGGGGTTAAATGGACACAAACATCGTGGTTCGACCCTGCTCCCTCGTCACAGGATTTGATTGGCAGCAGATAGGTGCCAATGGCTCCCGCTGCTATCAGTCTGTCCTGTGAGGAGGGAGAGAGCCTCTGTTCTCATGCACAGTGCTGGATCGAGATCAGGAAAGTATAATGGAGAGGGAGGGGGTGGGGATCTGGTTTCATAGTTTTGTACCTTAACGCAGAGAATGCATTAGGGTAAAAAACGTTGAGTCTTTAGAACCACTTTAACATGAAAGAACCTTTTTATGGCTGAAAAGCAGTAACCAAAAGATAGCTGTAGGTACATTTTTAATTCCCAAATCCTGTGCAGTGTCAACATAGGAACATAAGTCTTTCACATCTACTTTGGCATGGAGCTTAGCCCTGCCCCTGCCAGTCAATAATCCATTTCAGAGCCTTAGCAGTCAGTAAATGCACTGGTATTGGAAAAGGCTTTAATCATGGCAGGTTATCGGGCATAGCCCCAATTCAGGGCTAATATTGAGACCTATGTAGATGAGTTTTAGAACTTGGAAATCCTCCAAATTTCTCCTCTAGGGAGCCCAATATACTTGGAGACACCTTTTTTGCATTCTGAATGGCATCAAAACATCCTAAAAAAATATGTATTGAGTGAGCCCCTACACCAGGGACCTCCAAAGTTTCTAAGCAAAGGGCCAGTTTACTGTTCTTCAGACTTTAGGGGGGCTGGACTGTGGCCATTGAAAGTAGAAAATGTCCTGGCATCAGTAGGAGGAAGCCATACCCCATCTTTGGTGTCAGTAAGAGGAATTGTGTCATTTGGTGGGAAGAATCATGTCCCATCGTTGGTATCATTAGGAGTAACTGTGTCCCTTCATTGGTGTCGGAGGATAAAAAAATTGCCCCAAGGGCCAGATAAGAGCAAGCAAAGGGCCACAGTTTGGAGACTGCTACCCTAGACCATCTTTAAGTGACATTAAATGTTTGGACTAAAAAAAGGAGAGAAAAAAAAATAAAATTTTAAATTACATGCTCTGTGCAGTGGTCTTGGGTCCTCCACCGATGCGCCTGGCTTTCCCCCTTTGACCAGTACCCTCAATAGCAAGCCACTTGCTATGTGGGCACTGGTGTGTGCTCATTCCACATCCTAGCTCTATGCGTCAATAGGACACATGGAGCTGTGGCTCGGCGCCGCCCCGCTCTCTCCTTATTGGTTGTGATTGACAGCAGTGGGAGCCAATGGTGGCCGCTGCAGTCTCAGCCAATGCGGTGAGGGAGTCTCTGCACAGCCAAATCTCTGGTGCATGCCACTAGATCGAGAGAAGATTCAGGTGAGTATTAAGCCTTTACAACCACTTTAATTTGTGGCACAGCGATGTAAAAATAAAAACTGTAAAGGGAAAAACATACTTGCCTTGCCAGAGGCTTATGTCTGTAGTGCCTAGGTGAGGGTGACAGCATCCTTCCAGAAAGATCCTGGGGAAAGTTGTTAAGGCATGACTTCAGTTTAAATTGACAATTTTTTTTTTTTTGCTTTATTATATTACAAGTTGTTATCCTTAGCATGTCACATGTATGTATTGCTGTGGTTGACCTGCTGCAAGAGCTGACTGACATTGATACTTTACATGAAAGTGAGGAAGGAGCTCAGGTCCTTATAGATGCTTTGGTGAGTAATGGTACATTTTTTATTATTTTTTTAATTTAACTCTTTCTTTCATATAGTGTGTGTGTGTGTGTGTGTGTGTGTGTGTTTTTATGGCTCTCCTGTATGTGTCGCTTTACTGTTGTTTCTGGTCCTGTGTTAGGTGGAGGGGCAGGTGATTGCCCTCTTGGTGCAGAATCTGGAGCGTCTGGATGAGTCTGTGAAGGAAGAAGCAGATGGTGTACACAACACTCTAGGTATGACCTGTTTATAATTCTAGAACAGCGATGGGCAATAATTATAATCCATAAAAACAAGGTTTATAATTTAAATGCCTCCATAATATTGTTTACTTATCAATAATGCAGCGATGCTAAAAGGCAAATGGTCGTCTTAATATTTAACTTTTATGCATGAAAGATCAGCTTTGTTTAAAAAGTCTTAGCGTGTGTTAATGTAAAAAAAAAAAAAAAATAGGTTCTATGTATAGCTTGTAGCTACCCCTGTATGCTGGGCCAGCCATACTTGCCCTTGATATTTGCAGATTCTACTTCCATTGTGTCCTGATGTATTTATTATTTATAATGATGGATAGCCAGAGATCGTGAGATTTAGGCTATCTAGCTTGGGTGCTGATAGCAAAAAAAATTTGTATTAATTAGGGGCAAGATCTAAGTTTTCACTAAATTGCTATGCGATTTGGTAATGCTGATATGTGTTGTCCTGATTCATGGGAATTGATTCACATTGCATCACCAGCACAGGGGATCTTTACCAGGACTGGATACAGTTGAACTACCAGATGGCACTATCAGTGTTTTGCATGTTACATAGTTGCTAAGGTTGAAAAAGACACCGGTCCATCCAATTCAACCTTTGTGGGTCTTTGTAAGTGTTTATATTGCTGCCATATCATATCCCTGTACATTGTGTTCGGTAATGTGCTCATCTAAAGTTTTTGATTTATTTTATTTTTTATTTTTTTTTAACCACTTCAGCCCCGGACCATTTTGCTGGCCAAAGACCAGACCACTTTTTGCGATTCGGCACTGTGTCACTTTAACTGACAATTGCGCGGTCGTGCGACGTGGCTCCCAAACAAAATTGACGTCCTTTTTTTTCCCACAAATAAAGTTTTTTATTTTTTGCGCTATAAACAAAAATAGAGCGACAATTTTGAAAAAAAAAACGCATAATTTTTTTACTTTTTGTTATAATACCCCCCCAAAAAATACATACAAAAACATTTTTTTTCCCTCAGTTTAGGCTGATACATATTCTTCTACATATTTTTGGTAAAAAAATCGCAATAAGCGATTATTTGGTTTTCACAAAAGTTATAGCGTTTACAAAATAGGGGCTAGTTTTATGGCATTTTTATTAATAATTTTTTTTTTTTACTAGTAAAGGCGGCGATGTGGCGAGGTGACTGACATTATGGCGGACACATTGGACATTTTTGGGACCATTGTCATTTATACAGCAATTACTGCTATATAAATGCAGTGATTCCTGTGTAAATGACACTGGCAGTGTAGGGGTTAACCAGTGGGTGGCAGTGTAGGGGTTAACCAGTGGGTGGCAGTGTAGGGGTTAACCAGTGGGTGGCAGTGTAGGGGTTAACCAGTGGGTGGCAGTGTAGGGGTTAACCAGTGGGTGGCAGTGTAGGGGTTAACCAGTGGGTGGCAGTGTAGGGGTTAACCAGTGGGTGGCAGTGTAGGGGTTAACCAGTGGGTGGCAGTGTAGGGGTTAACCAGTGGGTGGCAGTGTAGGGGTTAAGTGTTCCTAGGGGTGTGTTACTAACTGTTGGGGGCTGGGCTTTCATTTAGTGAACACTGGTCTCTGCTCCAATCACATGGAGCAGAGCTCAGCGTTGCTAGGCAGAACGAGGAGATGCTGTTTACAACGGCGTCTCTCCGTTCAGCCACCCCGTGAGACAATCGCGGGTATGCCTGCGGCGATCGAGTCCGCGGGACCCGCGACCGGACTCACGGGGGTCCCGACCAGCACGCGAGCGAGACGTACATTGGCGTGCGCTGGTTGGGAACTGGTTAAATTGTTGACATGTCATCTGTATGACATGTCTGTAATATGTACAGTGTAAACCCTGTTGCCCAATTTATCCTTTGTTTTCTATGGCCAAAAAAGATGCAGGAGACTTCCTTCTGAGATGACAGCCATGCAGACCAGTTTGCTGCAGTGTGCGGCGTATGGTCTGATCACTCACAGGCTGACCCCCCCCCTTTAACCTCTGCAGCAATGCTGGCATCACTCATACGTCTATTTACCAAAAACAACCTCTGGATATGCTGCTGAGCACGTGCACTCAACTTCTTTGGTCGACCATGGTGAGGCCTGTTCTGAGTGGAACCTGTCCTGTTAAACTGCTGTATGGTTTTGGCCACCTTGCTGCAGCTCAGTTTCAGGGTCTTTATCTTTTATGTAGAGCAGCAAGGTTTTTTTTTTTTTTTTTTTCAGATCCTCAGAAAGTTATTTGCCATGAGGTACCATGTTGAACTTCCAGTGACCAGTATGAGAGAGTGAGAGCGATAACACCAAATTTCACACCTGCTCCCCGTTCACACCTCAGATCATATAACACTAACAAGCCTCGTGACATCGGGGAGGGAAAATGACTAATTGGGCCCAATTTTTGGACATTTTCACTTAGGGGTGTACTCACTCACTTTTGTTGCCAGCGGTTTAGACAGCAATGGTTGTGCGTTTGTTATTTTGAGGGGACAGCAAATTTACACTGTTATACAAGCTGTACACTCACTACTTTGTAGCAAAGTGTCATTTCTTCAGTGTTGTCACATAAAAAGATAGAATAAAATATTTACAAAAATGTGAGGGGTGTACTCACTTTTGTGAGATGCTGTATGCAGAATCCTCTGATTTGGCATGGGAAAGATATGATTTGCTTATGCCCTCAGAGAGTGAGCTTTATCTTTGCATGCAAAGAGGCAGCAACTTATGGGAGGGTTGCAGAGTGAGCGGTATTATATGGGGACACTAGGGGACGGACTTGGCAGCGCTTTTATAAGCCCCGTGGTATATAAATTCCTGCGTCCTGTACTGTACTCCGAATTTAGAGTTTGATCAGAATTCCTTTTTTTTTTTTCTTTGCAATGCAAGCAGTGTCGGACTGGCCATAGACTGTTCGAATTTTAGCAGGAATAATAATATATTAATAATCACAGTCTTCTCCCGACGGGGATGTCTGCCCCCTGCCGGGAGCAGACAATTGCTCGGCAGGAGGGATTTCCCTGTCGATGGAAGAATTGTGCGAATATCTTTCCTGCAACCCCTGTCTAGGGCCTGCCTAGGTAGATGAATTTGACTTGGAAGCGGCCTGTTTAAATCCCCTGTACAGCAGAGATCAGACTGTTAGAGGGAGAAGCAGCAATCGCTCGTCATTCAGTGCTCATGTGCTAACATGGAACATAGTGATAGGATTACAGTGATTAATTACTTTAGTAGCATGATTGAGAAAATTAAAATATACCAGTGTAGCCCTCAGTTGTGAAAAATCAATAAACAAGCAATTTACTTTAGGAGTTGAATAAGTTCTAATATATCCATGTGTACTGGCCGATCCTCTTCTCTCTTCAATGTACAGGGGAAAGAAATGCATTAAACCACTTGTGTGCTGCTCCTGTTTGTTTTGTCTTTTTTTTTTTTTTTTTATTATTTTTTGTTGAATGTTTTTCAGAAGAAAATACAAGGTTTGTATTTGTTGAGATAATGAAGGAAAATTAAAAAATGAATAAAAAGGACAATGTACAATAATGAACAAAGCAGGACATTGAATCCAGTAAATGTAATAACACATAAATGAAACTTTAGTACAATTTAAATACTGTATTGGCGTATAACCCGCACATTCCTTTTAAGAGGGAAGTTTCAAGAAAAAAACATTGAATTTTAAATAAGGACATTTGAAGCAAAATACGGGTCAGTGCCCATCTACAGCCTCACTATTACCATCAATGCAGCCTGATCGATGCCCATCTGCAGCCTAGAGGGGACAGGGAGGGGGGCGGAATGAGCGCCGACAGATTACATACAGTGATCTATGATACAGAACAGTGGTCCAGTGGCGGTCCAGGAGATGGGACTTCATATTACGGAGGCCGCTAAGTAAACAGGAGGTTCTCACTGTATGTAATCTGATGTTGCTCGTCCCGCCCCCCCTCCCTGTCCCCTCCGAGGCAACTAGAATTGAGGTATTGGCGTATAACACACTATTTGCACCTGATTTTCATGGTGAAAAAGGTGCGTGTTATACGTCAAATACAGTATATTGCACGTTAACGTGTCAAAACTTAAAACTAGAAATATACACCAGGGATTCTGGGTCAGGGAAAAGGAGATATGGAAAGGTGAAGTTTTTGTAGTCAGGCAATGTCACCAAAGCCCAAGTGCCATCAAGATACAGGGAGGGATCCATACTTTAGATTGGTCCCAGGGATCCCATCTCTTGTTGTAGTGGACCACGACATCACCTACTCCGAATCTCTGAGATGATGTGTAAAAGTTGGGATTGCATAGGGGGCGTAGAGGATAGCCTGTGAACCGGGATAGCTCTTTTTGCCACTGGTAAGATATGAGGCGGATCTCTTTTTAACCATTTCCCTTTATCAGGGATGGGTAGGCCCAAAAGACAATGTAACAGGTCCAGTGGAAGTGTGGCATCCAGCAGCCTCTGAAGAAGAGACATTTACCATTTTTCAAAAGAGGGATATGAGATCACATGACCAAAAATGTGATAATGGGTGCCTATTAATTTGTTGCACCTCCAACATAGGTGGGACAATGAAGGATCTGGTTGGTGTAGCACTTCATGTGTTCTATACCAAAATATCATGATTTTAAAAACTGTCTCTCTCTCTGTGCCACACATCTGGAAACTTTAGTAGAAGAGGACCAGATCTTATCCCAATGAGAAAGGGAGATGGAGCATTGGAGAATGGATGACCATTTACACTTGTACCTATGTGAATCTTCAGTGAGAGAGAGGATTTTATACATGGAGGATATTAAATGTAGTTGATGTGGACCTTGAGCACATATATATTCAAAAGTAGTGGGTTTGGGCAGTGTTAGAGGTGGGGAAGATACAGAGAGGTAATGTTTCATTTGAAGATGAGAGAAGAACATGTTTTTCACTTGGTGTCAGGAAAACTTCGTCAGAAGTGGTTCATGTTGATGGCAGGACAACAATGCAGCAGACAGAAATGACACATGATACTTTTCATTGAGACAAGTACACACAATGCATAATGAATGAATAACTTGTATAGTGCTACACATGCAAACTAAATCGCCTCAGCGTTATTACTGCCAGTGTCCGTCTGGGTTTTTAGAAGAGATGGGTCTTGAGCTTCTTCCTGAAGGCCAGATAGGTTTCCTCCTAAGCGGATGTCTGCGGGTAGAGCATTCCATAGTCGTGGTCCTTGTATTGTGAACCTTCATTCACCTTTTAATTTGTAACGGGTCTTGGGGATGTGGAGGAGGTTCTGGTTAGTTGACCGGAGAGTGCGACCTGGGTGTAGTGCTTTATTTTGTCGCAGAGGTATTGTGGGGCTTTTCCTTGTGCACATTTGTGAGTGAGGCAGAGGGTCTTGAATGTAACTTGATCCTTCATGGCTAGCCAATGGAGGGTCCTCATGGACAGGGTGCTTGATTCCCATGTGTTTTTTTTTCCAGTTACCAGTCTGGCTGTTGTGTTCTGGATGGTTTGTAGGCATGAAATTTGATATTTTGGAAGTCCTAGGTAGAGGGAATTTGCGTAGTCGAGTTGGGAATTGATGATTGTTCCAACTACTGCTGCTGTATCTCCTTCCGAGATGAAGAGGATGAGTCTACGCAGTAAGCGAAGAAGGTAGTGGGATCCGCTGACTACTGATCCTATTTGTGCATCCATCCATCATCATGTTTGAGTCAAAGATGACTCAGAGGCTTTTGGCTTTAGTGCTGGGGGTGATCCGGGGATGGTGAGTGGTGTGGACATCGTGCCAGGTTTTTTTTTTTCCTGTTTGCGTTAAGGAAGAGGAGCTCTGTTTTGGATCCATTGAGTTTAAGGGAGCTCTCCGTCATCCAGTCGTCAATCAATGAGACAGTTTTCCAGTGCCTGGTATTGGTCTTTTTTTGTTGGTGATGCGTAGGTAGAGTTGGATGTCATCCACGTAGGAGTGATAAAGTAGATCCTGGTTGCTGGTGATTTTGAGGAGTGGGCGGAGATGTTAAAGAGCACGGGTGACGGGTGATCCTTGAGGGACTCTGCATATAATTTTCCGTGCTTCCAAAGTGAACGTTCCAAGTCTCACTTTCTGAGATCGGTTTTCTAGAAACGCATATGCTTTGTTCGTTTTTTTACATCCTGAGGTTTACATGAGAAACCCTGGCAAGTCTCTGCACTACAGACATTAAGCTCTAAGTCTTTCTGTCTATTCTTCTTGGGGAGACCTCTGCCCCTTTTTTGTGGCTAGCTCAAGGAATGCCTTTGACCAAGGAGGATTGCTTTCATTCATCACTTAAAAGCCATTTCACCCAAAACTGATGTCCTCTTATTCTGTGTGTCTTGGGAATGTCTGAGTTGAGTTTCCAGGTCCGATCACCTGCTGAAGTCTTTTCAAGGAGATCCACTCATTAATCTTTGGAAAATGCAAGGGATTGAACAGAGCCCAGATCTACAGAGTGGTCCAGCCACTAAAGTCTAAAGAGACACAAGAAGGCAGCGGGCGATCCCTATAATTAGTTTTGTGAGATGTGAGGTAAAGTCACTTAAATTTGCCTAAACCTCTGGAATGTGAGAGGACTCTTAGAAAACCAGCAAGTGACTGTGTGTACTTTGTCAGATATTTTTGATCCGACCCTGTAGATATCTGTTCACTGTGCCATGCATTTTCACCCCAAGGACACTCCAACTGGCAAAAGCTTTGCTCTAAACTATTGTGATCTGTAAGACCCCTTTCACACTGTGCCGCCCATAGCGTCGGCGGTAAAACTGCGCTATTTTTAGCAGGGTTTTACCGTCGGATTTGCGGCGCATTTCGGGCACTATCAGGGCACTTTTAACCCCCACTAGCGGCCGAGAAAGGGTTAAAACCGCCTGCAATTCACCACAATAGTGGCGTTTTTGCTGGCGGTATAGCCGCGCTGCCCCATTGATTCCAATGGGGAGCAGCGGTAAACACACCACTCCTTCACTGCCCCAAAGAAGCCGCTGGCAGGACGTTTCCTGGCGCCCTGCCTGCACACTGCTCCAGTGTGAAAGCCCTCGGGCTTTCACATTGGAGACAATGGAGCAGCTGTTTGAGGGCGGATTGCAGGCGATATTTTTAACGCTATAGCGCCCGCAAAATGCCCTCAGTGTGAAAGGGGTCTTAGATGTGCAGCCTGTATGGCTATCTTAAGAACATAATCATACTATAGCTATAACTATAGTTGACCTCTGCTTTTTTTTTTTCTCTACAAGGAATCAACCCCCCCCCCCCCCCATGCTGCTTATACTTACCTTTTCTTTTCCCTATGGCAGTCGAGAGTGAGCCCTGTGTATTCTGCTGGGAGAAGACTGATTATCACTAGTGGCTAATGGCTATTGCAGCCGTTAGTGATGATCGCCGGAGAATCCGGCAGGCTGGTCGTACACAAGTTGATCGATCATACTATCAACTTGGTACATTCAGCCTGCACAATAACAGTTCAGATCTCGGCCGCTTCCTGCTAAACTGGCTGAGTTTCAGACCGTGTATGGCTGGCCTTACTGCTTGGTGGTGGTCACTGCAGACCATCTAATTAAAATGTTCAGTCTCTGTTAGAAGAGTGAGAGGAAGGTGTGTTCCTCTTGAGTCATTAAAGTAATTGTAAAGTTTCTGTTTTTCATCTATAAAAATAAACATTCTACTTGCCTGCTCTGTTGCAGTGGATTTGCACATGGCAGCCCAGATCCTCCTCTTCGGTCCCTCTTTGGTGCTCCTGGCCCCTCCCTCCCTGTTTCAAGTGCCCCCCACAGCAAGCGGCTTTCTATGGGAGCAGACGAGCCGCAGCTCTGTGTGTCTATTCAGACACAGAGCCCTGGTTCAGCTCCGCCCCCTCTCTCTCCTGATCGGCTAACAGACTTTGGCAGCAGCGGGGGCCAATAGCAGGAGAGTCCCAGTCAGCTGAGGCATTTGTGGACATCACTGGATAGAGATGGGGGGCTGCTGCACACAGAAGATGTTTTTTTTTTTTTTTTTTTATCTTGATGCATTAAGGTACAAAACCTTCTGCCTTTACAATCACTTTAAAGTGGAGGGCCACCCTAAAATAAAAAAAAATGCATTAATATTCTTAAAAAAAAAAAAGTTTTAACTTGCCTGAAACCGCTGTTGCTAGGCAGTCTTCCTCATCTGCCTCTTCCTATTCCGTGGTGCTTCCTCCCCTTCGGCGAGCGGCCCCGTTGCCTTCTGGGACATGTGTGTCCCAGAAAACGGGGCCATTCACAAAGCACCGCGCAACTCACGCATGCGCAGTACGAAATGGGGAGTGAAGCCGCAAGGCTCCACTGCCTGTTTCCCTTTGTTAAGATGGAGGCGCCGGCAGCCGATCCGATGGACGGATCGGTCTCTGGTGGCCTACATCGCGGGCTCGCTGGACAGGTAAGTGTCCTTATTAAAAGTCAGCAGCTACAGTGTTTGTAGCTGCTGACTTTTAAAAAAAAATAAAAAATTGCGGCCGCAGCACCGCTTTAAGTGCTATGTAAGTAATGTGCACTGTCAAACGTAGCATAGCTCCACCTGCTGGCAGCAAGTGATAAACATTGAAATATATACAGTATTGCATATCTGAACAGAATGGTATTCAAGCAAAATTTACAATTCATTCCAATACAATTCATGCACTGTATTTTGGCATATAACCGTGTATAGAAATCCTTTTTATAACTGCATAGAAAAGCCGTGAAAGTGTAATAGATTTACAAGGCCTTAGTGGAGGTGTTGCATGTGTGTAGTATTGCGGTTATATAGGCCATGCAGGACATTGGGAACAGTATTGATCTGTAGCTGCACGTGCTCAGTGATAACCTTTTCTTCCTTCAGCAATCATTGAGAACATGACTGAGTTCCGCCCTGAGATCTGCACTGAGGCAGCACAGCAAGGTTTGCTCCAATGGCTGCTAAAACGCTCAAAGGTGGGTAAATCGATTTCCCTTTCCCCACCTTCCTCCTTGACATTTCCAGAACGGTGCCTTTTTCATTCAAGCTGTGCGCTTTTTCTTTTTTTTTTTTTTCTTTTCTTTGTCATTTTATTACATCAAGCATATTGGAAACAGTCTAACTATAATAGAGCACTTCTAAGAAAAATGTGTGTTGTGTGTTTGTTTGTTTTTTGTTTGTTTTGTTTTTTAATAATGGCCTTTCCTTAACTCTTTCTCCCACTGCTGGCTGTGCCTGTATTATCTATGCGGCTGAGCTTCTATGATAGTATAACTGCTCCTACTATAGCTGAATGGAGGCACTGACAGGTGTCTGCTCCTGTACAGTTTTTTGGCACAGAAGGTGCCTTTATGCTAGCTTTGTTATAAGCCATTGGGGACACCCTGTTATTTAAGGGGTATAGAAATCTCTACCTGTAATTTTAAAGGAAACCTGTACTGAGACAAATATGAGGGCTGCCATTGCTGGCCTGAAAATTCTAGGTACCTACAGCAGCAAGTTAAAGCGCCCCTATCCTTTAGATGGGAAGGGCAACCAGATAAACAAAATCTACAAAAAAACACTAAAGCCAGCCATTCATGGATTGAAATTCAACTGGTTCAGCAGAGAACGTCTGAATTGTTATCCATGTATAGGCAGCGTGGCTGTACAGAAGTCGATCTACTGATCGACTTCTGTATAATTGCTCTGTTGGATTTTGCTGCTCAATCAGCACTGCTGGCAATAGGTGGCACTGCTGATTAGTGTATTCTAAGGACAAGAAATGTTCCCTGCTGTCAGAATACAGGCTCGGGGGGGGTGGATTCCCCTATCCACCTCAATTGTGTGGATGAGAGACTTGACTCCTTCTTTTTCTTTTTCCTTTTTTTTTTTTTTTTTTCCTTTTTTTTTTGTTCAACCTGCTGGCTGAATAAAAACATTAATGTATGGGCTGCTTAATGCTTACCAATCTGCTGAGTAGCAACTCTGGTCTTGGCTGTTTTGCAGATCTTCGGCCCCCCACTGGCATCTGAACAGTAGTTACTTAGCTATGGATGGGAGAAAAAATTGTGTGAATTCCTGCACAATATAGGGAACTGGGCACTGATACACATGCACTGATGTTGGAGGTATTAAAAATATGGTGCTCCATACATAAAAAAAAAAAGCAAAGTGGAAGTTTAACCACTTCAGCCCTGGAAGATTTGGCTGCTGAATGACCGGGTAATTTTTTTTGCGATTCGGCACTGTGTCGCTTTAACTGACAATTGTGCAGTCGTGCGACTCTGCACCCTAAATTTATGTCCTTTTTTTTTTTTTTTTTTTTCTTTTTTTCCCCCACAAATAGAGCTTTCTTTTGGTGGTATCTGATCGCCTCTGCAGATTACATTTTTTGTGCTATAAACAAAAAAGCCGACAATTTTGAAAAAAAAAACTATTTTGTACTTTTTGCTATAATATCCCCATATTTTTTTCTGATTTTCTTAATTTTTTTTTCTCAGTTTAGGCTGATATGTAGAATACATATTTTTGGCAAAAAAAAAATCACAATAAGCGTATATTGATTGGTTTACGCAAAAGTTATAGCGTCTACAAAATAGAGGACAGATTTATATCATTTTTTATTAGTAGTATTTTTTTTTATATTAATGACGGCGATCTGCTTCCTTTTTTTTTTTTTTTTTATCAGACTGTGACCTTATGGTGGACACATCGGACACTTTTGACACATTTTTGGGACCGTTGGCATTTATACAGCGATCAGTGTTATAAACATGCGCTGATTACTGTAAAAATGTCACTAGCAGGTTAGGGGTTAACACTAGGGGGTGATCAAGGGGTTACCTGTGTTCCTTGTGTGTGTTTCTAACTGTAGGGGGAGGAGACTGACCTAGAGGAAATTATAGATCGTGATTCTTAGCTATTGGGAACTCACGATCTGTCATTTCTCACAGAACAGGGGTTAGGAACTTGCGATCTGTCATTCCTTGGCTCCCACATCATTGGATTTGATTGACAGCAGTGGGAGCCAGTGGCTGCGCTGCCATCAATCTATCCAATCAAGAGCCAGGACCTAGTGGAGAGAGGGAGAGCTGTCACTACCAACAGAATTTCGGGGTTCGGGTAAGTTAAAATGGGGGGGGGGCACTAATGGGGCGCCGGTCACTGCCATGTGTTTTTTCAACACAAAGGTTTACAACCCCTTTTTAACCTGAAAAGCCCCCATCCCCTCTGTATTAGGAGAAGAAGTTCCCCTGTGTCTGTTTCATAAGAAATATGCTCATCTGTACAGAGAACACATCGGCTCCCTGCGATCACATGACTCCTCGGCTCTGTCCTCTCCTCTCCTTTTATGATACAACACAGGCACAGGGGAACTTATTGTTCTAATACAGAGGGGATGGGAGCATTTTATACAAGTGGCTTACCAACCACTTTAAGACCCCTTTCACACCAGGGCGTTTTGCAGGCGCTATAGCTCTAGAAATAGCGCCTGCAAAACGCCATAAAGAAGTTGCACCATTGTGTGTAGTGTGAAAGCCCGAGGGCTTTCACACTACAGCGGTGCGCTGGCAGGACATCACAAAAAAGTCCTGCCAGCAGCTTCTTTGGAGCGGTGAAGGAGCGGTGTGTTTACTGCTCCTCCTCCACCACTGCTCCCCATTGAAATCAATGGGGCAACGCTGTAATACCGCCGGCAAAACGCCGCTACTGCGGCGTATTGCCGGCGGTTTTAACCCTTTTGCGGCCGCAAATCCGGCGGTAAACCGCCGCTAAAAATAGCGGCATTTTACCGCCCACGCTATCGGCGGTGTGGTGTGAAAGGGGCCCAACTCACCATTAATCCCCCTAAGGGACACAAGTTATTTTGCACCAGGGAAAGAGTTTATATAGGGGTTAGATAAAAGCTAGAAATGCACAGTTGAAGGATATAATGGAAAATGGGAAAATACTTGCATTACAAGATATAAAACACAAGAAAGAATTGATGGTGATTGATGAATGGCGCTATTTTCAGTTAAAGCTACCGCAACCAATAAGATCTGGCGAAAATGTATTACCACTGGAACAGATGTGTACTTCCTAAAATCGCTAGACCTGGCATCTCTCAAATATATAAAATATTGGGGATGTTGGCTGGAATGGGAAAAACGTCATACATCGAAAAATGGGAAAAGGATAGGGATCATGTGTGAAAGAGTTTCAAATAAGGAAAATTAATAAAAAATGGTACATGGCTCTGCAGTAGTGATACCATTAGAAATGAACTACAAATGTCTAGATAGTATATAACCCTAGATGAGGCTTATAAGCACCAACTGTTGAGGTTGTGATGTTCTAGGAAATATGGCGCACATTTGCCGGGACTGTCCAAAAATCAAAAAATATTGTAAAGAAGTGTTATCATTGATTTTAAGGATTTTATGAATATAGAAGTCCCTGAAGATCCATGAATTTGTTTGTTTATTTCATAGTATAGAGACCCCAATAAACCAGTAAAAAAAAACCTTGTTACCACATTTTAATGAATTCAGCTTAAAGCGGAGGTTTACACAAAAATTGAACCTTCCGCTTTTTGAAACCCTCCCCTCCCCCTCCGGTGTCACATTTGGCACCTTTTCAGGGGGGAGGGGGGTGCAGATACCTAAGACAGGTATTTGCACCCACTTTCGGGCATAGACTCCCACGGGAGTCTATACCTCTTCCTGTCCCGGCGCGCTGTCTGCTGGGACACACACGGGTCCCGGAGACAGCGTGGGCCATTCCCATTGCACTGCGCGGTTTGCGCATGCGCAGTAGTGAACCGGGAAGGGATTTCCTGATTCCCTCGCCGAGAGCTGAGCGATTCCTCGGCTGCCGACATCACTGGACTCCAGGAAAGGTATATGCCCATTTATTAAAAGTCAGCAGCTGCAGTATTTTGTAGCTGCTGACTTTAAAAAAAAAAAAAAATAATAATTTCGCTGGACTCCCCCTTTAATTCCACAACACTGGCAGGAACAAGAATGCCCCTCGGTTGTAGAATGGTTGAGAATAATCGCACATAGACATAAAATGGAACATCTGAGAGGCAGCTATTGTGGTAAGGGCAAAAAAGTGGGGGAAGTTTGGGAAAGTTGGACTGAATTTAAAAAGAACAAGGAAATACGTTGAAATGATGGGAAATGAGAAAATGAGGTTGAAAGAATAAAAGAAAGTTTCCGGGAATAATAGAAGGAAATAGAGGGAAGAGGGCAAGGGAGGGATTTGTATATTGATGAATTTTGTCAGACAAATAACTTTTAAATGTTTTGTATAAGAATTATTGAAAAGGAATAAACAAATTAAAAAAAGAAGCTATTGATAGGAGACACTACAGCAGTAGACTTGGCATGTGACACACTAGGAAGTGTCATATCGGCAATGGCTGTAGGTATGCCGGATAGTGAAGAGTTGATTTCCTACCTGCCAGGTGGGCAATAGTATTAACCTCTTTACAGATTTCAATTTCAGTTTTTTCCTATTTGAAAAACTTCATAGTGAAGATGGACTACCCCATCAGTATTCCTGTTCCCAGTCAAAGTAGTGAAGCCAAATGATCAGCATGACAGTCAGGCAGCGTTTTGAGAAATGGTCAGCAATGGCAATTAAGGCTCCTTTCACACTTGTCACAAAGACAGTCACATAACTTGCATTGCGACTATTGTTAAAAGTTTGATCTGACTTTACATTCTCTGGACCAAAGTTGCATCAAAAATTAGATCAATTGTTAAATGTATTGATCGTTCATGTTGAATTTGCATATTGAAAATAAAAACATATTGAAAGCAAAAATTAGATCAAAAGTATTGCAAGAACCTTTTCTGAAGTTGCGACTTCAGTATTACCAGTAGGAATGTCTCTCATAGGTATACATTGCATTTCTCATGTTGGGGTCTCACAAGTCGGATCCCAAGTCGTAGAAGTGTGAAAGAAGTCTTATTTTTTTTATCAATGCAGGTCTTTTAAATCTGTCACGTTTTGTGATCTACTCAGAAATCTCCAGTTAAAACAGACTTTGAGAAAATTAGACTTTAATACACCGGCGTTGATTTACTAAAACTGGAGAGTGCAAAATCTGGTGCAGCTCTGCATAGAAACCAATTGGCTTCCAGGTGTTTTTTTTTTTTTTTTTTTTTTTTTTTTGGCAAAGCTTAATTGAACAAGCTGAAGTTAGAAGCTGATTGGTTACCATGCATAGCTACACCAGATTTTGCACTCTCCCATTTTAGTAAGGCCTCTTTCACACTGACGATCTGTTCAGATCCGCCTGTCAGTTTTTAAGCGGATCTGAATGGACACTCCTTAGAGGTCTATGGAGCGTCGGATGTCAGTGGTGACATGTCCACTGACATTCGATCCGCTCCAATCCGAAAAGGTGTGACGGAGGAAAAAACTATTTTTTCCATCCGTCATCGGATCGGGTGACGACCGACTCTACGGTCCGTCCTCATCCGATTTCCCCATAGGGGAGAGCAGCGCTTTGACAGGTCCCTCCCTGCACAGTGTGCAGAGACCTATCATTTGCCTGCTCGGCGGGGGATCAACTGAGTTATCCCCCACTGAGCAAGAGCGGGCTCCGTACATGTCCGTGTGAAGGAGCCCTTAATCAACCCCACAGTCTCCATCTAGTGCACACATGTATATGACTATACACTGCTCTTTATTACTTTGCAATGGTGAGTGTGTCACTTGCGAGCAGTTTCTATATCGCACTAATGGACGTTTTGATTCTTTATGTTTGTGGAAACCCTAAAAAAGGCTCAGACTTTCAGCGTTCTAACATAAGATGCCATATTTGAGATTTTACATTCAGTAGTTTTAGCTTCTTGCAGACCGCTGTTTTTTGTCATTACGCTTATTCCTTCCTCCCCAAATGCCAGTTTACAACACATTTATCCATCCTCAAGACTGCCTCCTACTCGCCATGCTTCCCATATTGCTCTTAATGTTTCCCGCTGCTTGAATGCCCTTATTTTCTGTTCCGCACAGGCCAAGATGCCATTTGATGCCAACAAGCTCTACTGCAGTGAAATCCTGGCTATTATTCTACAGAACAATGATGGTAAGAGGATTATGAATTCACTGTCATTTTCTGCTTATTTTCTTAGAGTTTAGAATTTGTCCTTTTCTTCAGCTTAATTGCCTCCTCCCATTCAGCTCTTTTCTTGTACCATTTTAGTTCTCCCTAATATTGCCTCTGAATTGGGTTGCTAACTGTAATTTTCATCTGTTTCAATGTGTTTATGATGTAGTTCTGTATACAGGTGGCTGCTCTTCATTCTCAGTTTCACTCTCTCGTCTATATCCTCGGCATCGTGTACTGTCTTGCCCCCTGTCACAGTGTATTGATCCTCTGTGCTGATGGATTTATTCTTCTGTGCTGACATTATCTTCTCTTCTCACAGACACTCGGGAACTCCTGGGGGAGCTGGATGGAATAGACGTGCTGCTTCAGCAGTTATCGGTGAGGGCCTCCCACTCCCTGCCCATTTACACCTTGGCATCTCTCCGAGCATATGGTGGTAGACTGCTGCCTCAGCTTTTACAAGAGAATGTCAATGCACGCCTGCCCATGTCATTGTCCGCTGGAGCCAAACCTGGGCCACCCACTGCTCTTCAATACCAAGATACCTTCCTGCATAACAATTTTTGCCCAGTGCCGTCTTCATAGTACTTCTTCTCCTTATAACAGTTTCACATATGAAACCGTTTTTTACGTATAGCCTTTGTCATTCTTATTTCTTTACAAAAAGTCTCCCATACTTTAAAAAAGAAAAATACATCTAAACTGTTCTATTCACTTGCTCTTTTAAAGTTGAATTCCAGACAGATTTAAGACACACATTTAAAGTGGTTGTAAAGTTAGAAGGTTTTTTATTTTTTATATATATATAATCTTAAAGTGGTTGTAAACTCTCACATATACTTGGTGAACAGCCTCAGGTGATATACAGAGAAGAAAATCTCCCTGCATAAGTTTTACATGTATATCTGCTGTGTTCAGCTTTATACATGCTTTAGAAAGTACACATCATATTAGAAATTTTCTTCCTGTTTCAGCAGTTGGAGGGGAGTCTGGACATGCTGTGTAGGTGCCCCCCCCCCCTTTCCCACATAGAGGAATGAAGAAACATGTGGAGCTGTACTGTGAATAGACAAGCTCTCTGCTTATCTATCTCTAAGTTCCCTCCCCAACACAAATTTACAGCAGCTTTTATCTCTTGTGTCAGAACTTGTCAGACGTTATCATGCTGATAACAGAAGATGGAAGCAGCAGAAAGACACTGGACTTGGTGCTTTGGAGAGAGATGAGTATACACTACAGATAAATGCTCAGGTCAGATTTCATGAATGGGGTTTACATCCACTTTAATGCATTCTATGCATTAAGATAAAAAGCAAAATCTCTGTCCAGCAGTGTCTACAAGTGTCTCGCCTGTATGGAGCTCTCCTCCAGATTGAATGAGACATGCTGTCAATCAAAGTCAGTTAGCCAATCAGGAGAGATAGGGGGTTGGGCTGAACCACAGCTCCATGGCTGAATGGACACAGGGAGTGCCAATTCGGCTTGGGTGCCCCCATAGCAAGCTGCTTGCTGTGGGGGCACGCAACAGGAGGGGCCAGGAGCACAGAAGAGGATCGGGACTGCTGTGTGCAAATCCACTGCAAAGAGCAGGTTGGGGAGAGTAGTTCTAAAGCCAGAAGGTTTCTTTTTACCCTGCATTACCTGCTTCAGACAGACCTGCTGTCTGTGTCTATGGATGCACACAGCCCGGCTTGGGAACGAGCCCACAAGTACACCACCATGGGAAGTGGCTTCTTATGGTGGCACACAGAAGAGGAGGAGCTGAGAGTGCCTGTGAGAGACTCCAGAAGAGATGGTTTTGTCCAGTGTAAATTCACCTTACAGATTTTCTGTAAAGGTGAACTTACACTTTAGCCTGTAGAAATAGATAAAAGGTTGCTGTAAGGAAAACATTGCAATAATAAATAATAAGCTCTTGTTTTTAAACTGTTTTTGGTTTCAGGTGTTCAAGAGACACGATCCCAGCACAGCGGAGGAACAGGAGATGATGGAGAATCTGTTTGATGGTCTTTGCTCCTGCCTAATGCTCAGCAGTAACAGGGAGAGGTTCCTAAAGGGAGAAGGGCTGCAGCTTATGAATCTAATGCTAAGGTACCTGGACTTCTAAAACTTGCCCAGTGGTGTACATTAGTTTACAAAAGCAAAAATAAAATTGTCCACAAAGACAGGAAAACGATCGGTTTACCAGGTAGACTTTATTGAAGCTAAGAGACCCAAACTCCACACTTTTGTTTAATGAAGGTAGAAAATCGAAAGTCACCTTTTGTAACTTCCCTGTAAATTGAGATAAGACCTGAGTGAGAATTGAGGTGATATTAAAATGTCTATACATAGAACAATAAGATTGTTCAGTATTACGATTACTAGGATGACAGAATCCTAGCTTTCAAAATCCTGGTTTTAAATGGTCTATTCTGTTATTTTATCCATCATTACATCAAAGGAACTAAATCAATCTTTGTAAAAGCAGGTATGGTCTGTAATCAAAGTGTTGAGGCTGCGGAGCACATGTGAATTAAAAATGTGCACTTAAAGTGACACGGTCGCAAGTCGATTGAAAAAAAAAAAGGGGGGGGGGGTGGTGCTGGGCGGCGCAAAATGGACTGTTCATGCTTACTCCTTCATTGAGCACTGAGTTGAACCTTTACTTTGCTGAACAGCCGCATCCTCTGGGAGAATAGTCACACACCTATACCCCCCGCCGCACTCTGTGACTCCATCCGTCAGCCTCTACATCATTACAGGACACGGTAGTGATGTTGCAGTAGACGGGAGAAACCACAGGGCACGGCAGGGTCTTTGGTACAGCCGTGATCCATGTCTGAGTCGGTCACAAAAGCAAGTGTTTTCACTTACACTGTGCTCTTCCCCCATTTTAGACTGCATGGTTGCGTGGATTTGAGGTGCACTCAATGTGCGCTTGAATGTGTCTTGCACTGCAAATGCAGTGCATTTTTTTTTCTATATGTTCTTGGGCTTGGTTAAAGGGGTGCAGTGCGGTGCCTTTGTAGTGCGTTCCTTGCTTTTTTCAGTTCAGGAAAAAAGCACCATGCTCAACTTTTTTTTTTTTTTTTTTACTGCGCTGAACTGCACTGCAATAAACTGTGCCCATAGGAGTACCTTCATTTTGGTCTTTCTATGCAGTTGGAGCACAATTCAAAATGCAGCCAACTGCGTTTGGTGTGAAAGGGCCCTAAAGCACCAAATAGGCTGTGAGGTGAAATGCTTAAAGTGGTTGTAAACCCTTACAACCAACTTTGACCTACAGGTAAACCTAGATTAAGGCTTACCTGTAGGTCCAAGAAATATCTCCTAAACCTATATGGTTTAGGAGATATTTGCCTGAAGACAGCCACCGCTGTCTACGGCGCATTTGCACGGGCACACTGGGGCAGGCCGCAGATCGCAGCGATATGCCGCGAGTGTCGGCTCCCATGCGCAACACCCGCAGGTCACTCCGGGATCCATGGCAGCGGCAAAGAGGAAGACGGAGGATCGCTTCGGGGGCTTTGTTCTCAGGTAAGTTATTCATAATGAGCTAGTATGTTATGCATACTAGCTCATTATGCCTTTGCCTTGCAGGGTGTGATTTAAAAAAGATAAAAAATAAATAAATACATTTTTGCCTTTACTTCCTCTTTTAAACCACTGAGAGTCAAATGCAAAGGCAGGTATGAACTGTTGTCTCTTTCACTGGGGATCTCGCACTGTTTTCACACTGGGGCACTGCACGGGCAGGGCGTTAAAAAGTCCTACAAGCAGTATCTTTGGGGCGGTGGAGGAGCGGTTTATACACTGCTCCTGCCCATTGAAATGAACGGGCAGCGCTGCCGAAGCTCCTGCAAAGCGATTCGGCAGCGGCGCTACACAGGCACATTTAACCCTTTATTCGGCCGCTAGTATGGGTTAAAAAGCACCCTTCTAGCGGCCAAATAGCGCTGCTAAAACTAGCAGATTTTTACCGTCCACGCTTGCCCCAGTGTGAAAGCAGTCTTAAGATTACCATTAAGCACCAAACATGAAAATAGTTTCTTCATTAGCATGTGAACAGCGTGGGATTGCTGTGAGATACTTAAACCACTGAGGGGGTTTGAAATCTTTTCTTTTTCTTGTGCAGAGAGAAGAAAATGTCGCGCTGCAGTGCACTTCGTGTGTTGGATCATGCTATGATTGGCCCTGAGGGCAGCGACAACTGTCACAAATTTGTGGACATCTTGGGGCTGCGGACCATCTTCCCACTCTTCATGAAATCCCCTAAAAAGATGAAGAAGAGCGGCATCTCTGAAAAGGAGCATGAGGGTTAGGAAACTGATATTGGCAGTGCTTACTGTGTGACAAGTGGGCGCCCTGCTTTACTGTTAGATGCTAACAAAAATAATGAAGTGGCAGTGCCTCTCCTACACATCCACCTACTACACAACACACTGCAAGAAGCCAGATTTCTACATGTAACCAGCATTCTAGGAAAGCACCTAGTCTCTCAACTGAAGAGCAGCTTCTGACCTCGAGTGAAATCAATCGGCGAACTGCTAGCCCAATTTAGAAAACACTGCAGTAGTACTAAAGTCCTTTCAGTTTAGCTTTAAAGCTGAAAGCTACAAAACTACTACCTCTACACTTGAAGTGTATGGGCGCTCGTTAACTGCCAAAGGATTTGTATTTGTCTGTCCTGAGATTTGCACAGTTGTGGCAGAAACAGCAGCCAGGCTCTTGTGATCGTTCTTTACTGTAGCAATACAGGTAGGTCACTACCCTGCCCCCAATCTGTGATTGGACAGTGAAGGGACAACCGCAGACTGAAGAGCTCATCTTTTTGCTCTTTTCTCCTGTAAGCTTGTTCCTTGCGAACATATTTGCTTGCAATTCACCTGATGGGCTCCTAATTGGCTCCTAGAGCTGCCCCACCCTATTGCAGCGTGAGTGCTGCTGTGTAAATCTGGCTTTATAATAGGTGATAGCAATACAGATACTTAACTGGTTGATTTTTTTATTTATTTTTTAAATACATTTAATGATTCTTTAACCGCTTCAGCCCCAGATTTGGCTGCTGAATGACCAGGCCATTTATTACGGCACTGCGTCGCTTTAACTGACAATTGCACGGTTGTGCGACGCTGTACCCAAATAAAATTGACGTCCTTTTTTTTATTTTATTTTTTCCCCACAAATAGAGCTTTCTTTTGGAGGTATTTGTTCATCTGCGGTTTTTTATTTTTTGCGCTATAAACAAAGAGCAACAGTTTTGAAAAAAATATATATATATATTTAGTATTTTTTTTTCTATAATATACTTCTCCTGAGAAATTACATTTTTGAAAGAGGTCACCAGTATTGGTGTCCCAGTATGAGCTTTCTTGTAAGCTCCTGTCCTTTCTCATGGTAAGGGAAAATTTCCCTACTGGGGAATATAAAAACCCGACAGTCTACTGTCTAAAAAGAGAAAAGGTTTCAGCTGGAGTTCAAATTAAATTCTGACCTCCTACATCAGGGGTAGGCAACCTTGGGCCCTCCAGCTGTTGCAGAACTACAAGTCCCATCATGCCTCTGGGAGTAATTGTAACTGCCAGCCTTGTAATGCCTCATGGGAAATGTAGTTCCACAACAGCTGAAGGCCCCCAGGTTGCCTACCCCTGTCCTACATATTAGATTTGTCACATTGCTTTTCTGCAGGACTTTATGCTCTTGTTACATGATTCTGTATTTTGCAGTCTTGTGTGCCAGCAGATAAGCAAAGCTTCAGTAGGTAGCTAGGGGAAGAGGCAGTAACACCCTGGCCTGTTTTTTATTTTTTTTAAAAACATTTTTAGAAGGTAAAGAAACTGACAGCTGCAGCTCTTGGTTTAATGAGGAGGAGCATGAATGGAATGGCAGGTGAAAAAGCGAGAAGCGCGCTGCAGGTTGACAAAGTCGGTATAAATGCGAAGTTTTTTTGTTTGTCTGGAATGTACTTTTAAAAGCAAAATGGCAAACTATCATAGAAGGACATGCCCTGCGCTGAACTGCAGCAAGCAGCTTATCGTGAACGCCATGCAGGATGTTTATTGTCTTCTGGCAGAAAATCCTAGCGGGCTTTTATGGGAGCTGCTTTCACAGCAGGCTAATCCATCTGATTACCCAGGAGCACCCGCCGCATGTTGCTCTTAGACAGCAGTCCCAGGTGAAACTGTTCGTCAGTTTTTGATGACAGGAAGCTAAAACCCTCAGTGCACTCAATCCTCTCCCTGTAGGAAATGCCGCTGTCATTCCGGGCTCTGACCTTTATAGCAAAGCACAGTCGTATTGTATCTGCATCACAAACAGCAATTTTTTTTTTTTTTGGGTAGAATACTGAACGCTGGACACAATTCTCACTTATAAACAACATAGTCTGAGAAACAACAGTTTGTCTTTAGACTTTTTTTTTTTTTTTTTAATCTCTCTCCCCCCCCCCCCCCCCCCCCTCTCTCTCTCCTCTCACACACACACAAACTTTAATGCCATCCCAGTCTTAGTCCATAGGGTTCAATATTGAGTTGGCCCACCCTTTACAGCTATAACAGTTTCAGCTCTTCTGGGAAGGCTGTCCACAAGGATTAGAAGTGTATCTATGGGAATGTTTGGCCATTCTTTCAGAAGCACATTTGTGAGGTCAGGCACTCATGTTGGAGAGAAGGCCTGGTTTTCAGTCTGCACTCTAATTCATCTCAAAGGCGTTCTATAAGGTTGAGGTCAGTACTTTGTGCAGGCCAGACAGGTTCTTCCACCCCAAACGCGCTCATCCATGTCTTTATGGCTCTTGCTTTGTGCACTGGTGTGCAGTCATGTTGGAACAGGAAGGGTCCATCCCCCAACTGTTCCCACAAAGTTGGGAGCATGAAATTGTCCAAAATGTCTTGGTATGCTGACGCCTTAAGAGTTCCCTTCACTGGAACTAAGAGGACAAGCCCGACCCCTGAAAAACAACCCCACACCATAATCCCCCCTCCACCAAGTATTTGGACCAGTACACAAAGCAAGGTCCCTAAAGACATGGATGAAGGATCTTGGGGTGGAGGAACTTGACTGGAATGCACAATCCTGACCTCAATTCGATATAACACCTTTGGGATGAATTAGGCCAGCCAGGTCTTCTCATCCACATCAGTGTCTGACCTCCCAAATGCACTTCTGGAAGAATGGGCAAACATTCCTATAGACACACTCCTAAACCTTGTAGACAGCATTCCCAGAAGAGTTGAAGCTGCTATAGCTGCAAAGAGTGGGCCAACTAAGTTTGGCCATTAAAGTTCCTGTGCATGTAATACTTATGGTAATTGTGTGTATATGTAAGTGTGTGTGTGTATATGTATGTGTGTATATGTATATGTATATATATATATATATATATATGTATATGTATATATATATGTATATATATATATATATATGTGTGTGTGTGTGTGTGTGTTTTTTTTTTTTTATCCAGCAAAATGCATACTTAAAAAAAAAAAAAAAAAAAAACACTTGTTTTTGTCTGTACAGAGCATGTCTGTTCCATTTTGGCCTCCCTGCTCCGTAATCTGAAAGCACAACAGAGGACAAGACTTCTGAGCAAGTTCACAGAGAATGATTGTGAGAAGGTCAGTGTGTAGATCAGGTTCCCTTGTTCCTGTGATCAGTCCGCTTCTTTCAAACTGTCCTTTTCCTCATCACTTTCTATAGTTTTATGGTAACTGAGTTTTTTTTCTTTCACAGGTCGATCGTCTGATGGAGCTGTATTTTAAGTATCTGGATGCTGTTCGGGTGGCAGACAAGAAAATAGAAGGAGAAAAACATGTTAGTTTTTGTACCTCCCCTTTTTTTTTTTTTTTTCACGCTTAACCCTAAATCCATGAGTTTGCCTTTCATATCCATTGGAGCGCCGTGCTCCATGTTCCCTACCTGTTAAAGGTATGACATTGAGACGGGCATCTCTGTACTTGCCTCCTGTAACCCTGCTGATCATTGCAGCCTGATATTCATAGGACAAACAGACAACTGCGCTGGTATAAATCGCTATCAGTACTTTATTTTCCCATTTTTTTTTTTTTTTTCCCCATCTCCAAGCTGATGAGAAGAAACTCTTCATAAGCTCTCTAGATGACACCAGCTTTAACTTATTCCCCAGAGGAGAGAGTAAAAATCCTCCTTTTAATAAGAGAGGCAATGTGGACAGAGGGTTGAGTTCAATCGGCAAATTATTGATTTATTTACTGCAGCAGTGCACAGAATAGCAAAACTACTTTTTTTCCTTTCTTCAAAGATATGTACATCTTTGTTTAGAAAGAGAAAACCATTTGTCTTGCAACATTCCAGGAACCTTTGGTTGTAGGTTAGGCAAAATGTGATACAATTGTGTAAACTTTATTCATAAATGAGCTGTGTAAGCTGAAAGTCCCCTATAGCAGTGGTCATCAACCCTGTCCTCAGGGTCCATGAACGGGCCAGGTTTTATGTATTACCTTGGGGAGATGCAGACTACAATACTACAATACTACAATCAATGAGCAGCAAATATCACCTGTGATGTATTTCAGTTATCTTGCAAACCTGGCCTGTTAGTGGGCCCTGAGGACAGGGTTGATGACCACTGCCCTATAGGAAGCCCCACAGAGTTAAAAGTCCTGCTTGTAATAAAAAAACGAATAGCATTTATCTGTCCCCACTGTACATAGAGTTGAACGTTTGCCTTCTTGAAGATATAATCTTGCATTCTATGTCTTTATTCAACCTTACTAACTATGTAACTATCTGCACAATTGGGTGTTGTGGAACCTTGGCACCCTTCTGTGCTTTGTGGTTCCTTCCTCTGTCTCCTAAGTGGAGGAATCCACAGGGTACAGAAGGGGACCAGGTATCCGACACACTCAGAAGTATTGGACACATAAGACGTAAGGTGAGACAGGTAAGTATTTTAAAGAAAAGGTTCACCTTACAGAACATGTTACATGTGCTACCTGTATTTACGATGGAACATATAACATCTTCCAGCTCCTGCAGCCTCTCTCCCCGCCTCTGTGATAGAGGGCAGGGGATTTTCTCCCCGCACCCACTGTCGCCATGAAACTGAATAAATGACGCTGCTGTGTGGGCAGAGTCCCGCATTGCTGCGCTGTTTATGAAATGTGACGGGGGTGCAGGAAATGGACTAAAACTACTACTTTTATTGTAGTTCTGAATGGAGGGCACTGAGGAGCACTCTTGTGGTTTATTCACAAGCCCTACAGCTTATAAACAGCCAGCCCATATCGGACATACAGGTTAAAAGCTGCAGGGCTTAGCACGCCCTTTATTGGGTTTTTTCTTTATTTTGTTATGTTTTGTTTGCCTGTCCAACCTGACGATACCCACCCTTAATTACCCTGTATACACAACGGAGTGATTGGGGGCACCCTAACAATGTTTGGACTCGTATGTTTTTACCGACCAAGCAACAGACACCTCCGTCTCTTAGATCCTCTTTGTTGGATGGCCTATCAGGCCTAGTATATTGTACACTTATATGGATACAAGGCTGGACATTTTTCTATGTGTTTGTTATGTCATAAAACAAAACTTTCTATAAATAAAGATTATATAAAAAAAAAAAAAAAGCTGCAGGGCTTGTTTGCAGAAGACTGGCATTGCACCCTTGATTCACTGGTGTAATGCCTTCCAGGCTCCTGCAGGAAAAAATAATAAATGCGCTTTTTTCTGCAAAAATATGTGCACCTTTTTTTTTTTTTTTTCCTTATAAGGTGAACTTGGCCTTTAACCCTTTCATTGCAGAGAGGACTTTCTAGGACTAAACTAAAGGGGTAATTGGGCTCTTGCCATGACGTGTAAGTATACACAGCCCAAGTTTGCATTATGGCACTTCTATCTAAGAAAGCGCCCACCTCCAGTGCTGACCGATCAAGGCTCCATCACCGCTCTATCCCCAGAAACGACTCCTTCCCACCCGTTGGGGGGGGGGGGGGGGGGCAGCTGATGGTATAGCGCACGCACACAGGAGTTACATTGCTGCCAGCTCCATTTCTAGCATCTGACTGATGCTGGATTGTAGATGGGATTGTTCACAGGGAAAAAAAGCTTAATGAGTAATAGAGGGTGTATGTTTTTGGCAGAAGAGACTTTGCATGTCTCTTCTGCCAAAAAAAACCTCTACCTCCTAGCAATCTTTTGTGTTAGGATTTTAGTTCCGCTTGAAAATAGCAACACAGTCAGTTTAGGAAACAAGCCTGTGTCATCAAGACGTTTTTGGATAATATGATGAGCAAATAATTTCAGTGCTGTTGGTGGCAGTGTAATAAAACACTAAAATGGTAGAAATCTGTATAACGCAAACTCTTTTTAACAAATGAAAAGTACTTTGAATTGAGAGCCAAAATTCTGCTTCCCTTCTTTTGTACTTGATTATGCTTATTGTGTGTAGGAATAAATAATGTAGCTTGTGCAGCATTGTCGGGTTTTTGGAGGCCTTTGGCTGCAGTGGAAGGGGTAGGCACAGAAACTTTTCAGGTTGTCTGACAAATCGGTTATATCCCAGCAATAAAGGACTAATGGAGCAATAGCTTCAGGTCTGCTATTGCGTTGGAGTTGTTCTATAATACTTAGGCAGCCTCGCTCTTGTAGGACAGAACACGTAAACCCTTTTTTATTACTATTTCTTTTCTGCTATCTTTAGGATATGGTGCGTCGTGGTGAAATTCTAGACGACGATCTGGAGGATGAGTTTTACCTGCGCAGGCTGGATGCCGGTCTGTTTCTGCTTCAACTGCTGTGCTCCATTATTGCAGAAATCTGCAACAGCAACCTGCCGCAGGTAACCACAGCAACGGGAGGCGAGCTGATTTTATATATTCCAGAGCACAGGGACTTGAGGAGGGGAGTGTGCAAAAGTCATGGCTTTGCAGGACTTTTTAAATGGGAAAATGCAAGTTATTAATAACACTGTTATTAAATTAGTATGTGTATATATGTGTGTATATATACAGTATCTCACAAAAGTGAGTACACCCCTCACATTTTTGTAATTATTTTATTATATCTTTTCGTGTGACAACACTGAAGAAATTACACTTTGCTACAATGTAAAGTAGTGAGTGTACAGCTTGTATAACAGTGTAAATTTGCTGTCCCCTCAAAATAACTCAACACACAGCCGTTCATGTCTAAACCGCTGGCAGCAAAAGTGAGTACACCCCTAAGTGAAAATGTCCAAATTGGGCCCAATTAGCCAATCCCCCCCCCCCCCCCCCCCCGTGTCATGTGACTTATTTAGTGTTAGAAGGGTCTCAGGTGTGAATGGGGAGCAGGTGTGTTAAATGTGATGTTATCGCTCTCAATCTCATACTGGTCAAAAGAAGTTCAACGTGGCACCTCATGGCAAAGAACTCTCAGAGGATCTGAAAAAAAGAATTGTTGCTCTACATAAAGATGGTCTAGGCTATAAGAAGATTGCCAAGACCCCCGACACTGAGCTGCAGCATGGTGGCCAAGACCATACAGCGGTTTAACAGGACAGGTTCCACTCAGAACAGGGCCTCATCATGGTCGACCACAGAAGTTGAGTGCACGTGCTCAGCGTCATATCCAGAGTTTGTCTTTGGGAAATAGACGTATGATTGCTGCAGAGGTTGAAGGGGTGGTGGGTCAGCCTGTCAGTGCTCAGACCATACGCCGCACACTGCATCAAATTGGTCTGCATGACTGTCTCCCAGAAGGAAGCCTCTTCTAAAGATGATGCACCAGAAAACTCGCGAACAGTTTGCTGAAGACAAGCAGACTAAGGACATGGATTACCAGAACCATGTCCTGTGGTCTGATGAGACCAAGATAAACTTATTTCGTTCAGATGGTGTCAAGCATATGTGGCGGCAACCAGGTGAGGAGTACAAAGACAAGTGTGTCTTGCCTACAGTCAAGCATGGTGGTGGGAGTGTCATGGTCTGGGGCTGCATGAGTGCTGCCGGCACTGGGGAGCTACACTTCATTGAGGGAACCATGAATGTCAACATGTACTGTGACATACTGAAGCTGAGCATGATCCTGGGAGACTGGGCTGCAGGGCAGTATTTCGACATAACCCCAAACACACCTCCAAGACGATGGACTTGGCCAAGCATGTGTCCAGACCTAAACCCTAATGAGTATCTGTGGGGCATCCTCAAATTGGAAGGTGGAGGAGCACAAGGTCTCTAACATCCACCAGCTCTGTGATGTCATCATGGAGGGGGGAAGAGGACTCCAGTGGCAACCTGTGAAGTTCTGGTGAACTCCATGCCCAAGAGAGTTAAGGCAGTGCTGGAAAATAATTGCGGCCACACAAAATATTAACACTTTAGGCCCAGTTTGGACATTTTCACTTAGGGGTGTACTCGCTTTTGTTGCCAGCGGTTTAGAGAGTAATGGCTGTGTGTTTGAGGTATTTTTAGGGGACAGCAAATTTACACTGTTATACAAGCTGTACACTCACTACTTTATATTGTAGCAAAGTGTCATTTCTTCAGTGTTGTCACATGAAAAGATGTAAAAATAATTACAAAAATGTGAGGGGTGGAGGGGAGTACTCACGGGGTGTGTGTGTGTGTGTGTATGTATATATATATATATATATATATATATATATATATATATATATATATATATATATATATATATATATATTTATTTTATATATATATGTGTATGTGTGTATATATGTGTATATATATATATATATATATATATATATATATATACACACACATTTTTTATTATCATTATACAGGATTTATATAGCGCCAACAGTTTGCGCAGTGCTTTATATATAAAATATACTGCGTATATGTATAAAAAATTCATACATATGATTCTGCAGCATATTGTCAATATTCAGCAGAACTCTTGCATCAAGGACATGTTTCACATCCACAAGAAATCCTTCAGGTAAAACAAACACATGCAGTAGAGAACACATCCACCCCACTCTGAAATCGAAAAGAAGTATTGCCTGCAGTAATTACGGTAACACAAATGGCGGCCCGTCTAGAATTCATTCAAACAAAACTAATGGACACATAGTTGCAGCACCATCTGCCTATTCACAAAGCTAAACCTTAACAACAAAAAAGACACTAAATTGACATAAACATTAGAAAAGAAATGTAAATTGAAAACCAATGTTCAAACCCTATGAAGAAATTGTGTCCAAGTCTGATATCCATCCCACTTTCTTATGTTTTCATTATAACTCATTGCCGCCTCCTCTTCTTGACTGTGGTATATGATCAATTACAAAGAATCCAAGCTGGGACACAGACTGTCCACGTTGCTTGAAATGTCTGGCCAATGGTAATTCCAACTGTGGGGTTCCATCTGGGCTGTTGGGCAGACATGTGTTTGCTATTGTATTGTTTGCTTTACCTGAAGAAGGAACGTTGTACTCTTGAAACTATAATATATGTTCTTGTTACTTTGAAAAAATTGACAGGGTGCTGCGAAATCATCGGTTTGAAA